>NC_134494.1:8306245-8439487 GCF_040206685.1 Ascaphus truei | reverse complement strand
ATAATAACAGATAGGTGCTAAAGTTACAATCATATGTGGGGAGCTCACTATATAGATAGTAAGGTATGGAAAAGTCCTAATAACAGACTGCTGCTCCTAATAAGGTGGTAATACTAGGTCAAATACACAAAGTGATTGTCTTGGATATAGTGTGATCCAGACAGAGACTATAGGTGTATGCAGCAGAAAAGGTAGAACTCCCTAGGAGAGCAGGTTAATGTGACACAGCCTAATATCTTGACCCAACACTGCACCAGAGTCACACTGAAATCACCGCAGATGTTATGAGCCTTAGGCACCACACATTGTCCCTGAGGAAGCTCCATAGCTGGAGGGAAACGTGCGTAGGGCATGTAGAGATGTTGTAAGACTCCTACTTGGAAGTCTTTTTATTTAACAGTGACTAATTTACAGCTGACCAACAGTTACACTCCTATAGATTGAGTGTGGGTTTAACTGGCACTTATTTGCTGTGCCTGTCTATATTGTGTGGTGCCTAAGGCTCATAACATCTGCGGTGATTTCAGTGTATATGCAGGGTATATGCAACTACACACGCAGGTTCTTTGGATAAGGCTTATTTATTTAGCTTTACTTTATACAGTACACCAAAACAAAAATAGCTTTTCATCAGCAAACAAAAGAAATATCTTTTCTTCAGCAGACAAAACAGTTTCTCTTTAGCAGACAGAGTCAAAAAAAGTTCTAGAGGTCCTACCAAGTCTACCCCAATCCTCTCAAAGGGAACTAACACCAAGGGTAGAGGAACCAAAGGGCTGGTTTTTGTCCTTTTGGACTAGTTAGCTGGCACTCCGGACATAAAAACAGAAAAAGACGGTGTGAAACAGCGCTAATAGATAATAAAAATGTGATCTAAGTGAAATAATTAGTGCAAATTACAAACAACTGGCAGCCAGGTGAGGACTGACCGTATAGTCAGTAAAAAACCATGGGAAAAAAAGAAAAACCAGCGCCAAAAAATAAATGTCAATAAATTCCAAACCATAAGGTGATGTCCAATTGGAAGTCCTTATATGAACAAAGGAATTGTGCTGACGACTCTCCTCCCAGACCGTGCAATGGAGAAAGAAAAAAACAGATTATGGTGCAGTATGCCAAATACTGATGACTTAAAAACAGTACCAACTAACAACACATAACAAACAAGACAGACAACACACCAACACTAGCAAGGCTAAATGTAATATTAAAAAGCTATTTATTAACACAATTAATGTAGGTTACGGAGGTGGGATATCCAGAGGGGTAAAACTGAAATCCTACTTACAGGACCCCGGTTGGGTAAAGGCAGTTTGCACAGAAATAATGGTGAAGTCCTCCAAAGATGGCGACTTGAGCTCCCTCACGGGTGTCCCTACGTGATGTGGGTGGGAGATGAATCACTCGAACTGCAGGGCTTTCCGGCGGATATGACGTCATGCCCCTCACTGCTCCTATCGCAACGCGATGTGATGCTCCCAATGTGAGTGTCCTCTCACGCTGCTCTGCTCTGCCCCTACGGCTCCACCGGCTATGGCTCCATAAACGATTCCCCAATGTCCTCCGCAACCACAGAAGAGCTTCTAAAATGAACAATTACTTCCCGACGCGTTTCGTGCGCATCCCTTGAAGAAGCGCACGAAACGCGTCGGGAAGTTCTTGTTCATTTTAGAAGCTTTTCTGTGGTTGCGGAGGACATTGGGGAATCGTTTATGGAGCCATAGCTGGTGGAGCCATATGGGGCAGAGCAGAGCAGCGTGAGAGGACACTCACATTGGGAGCATCACATCACGTTGCAATAGGAGCAGTGAGGGGCGTGACGTCATATCCGCCGGAAATCCCTGCAGTTTGAGTGATTCATCTCCCACCCACATCACGTGGGGACGCCCGTGAGGGAGCTCCGGTTGCTATCTTTGGAGGACTTCACCATTATTTCTGTGCAAACTGCCTTTACCAAACCGGGGTCCATGTATGTAGGATTTCAGTTTTACCCCTCTGGATATCCCACCTCTGTAACCTACATTAGTTGTGTTAATAAATAGCTTTTTAATATTACATTTAGCCTTGCTAGTGTTGGTGTGTTGTCTGTCTTGTTTGTTATGTGTTGTTAGTTGGTACTGTTTTTAAGTCATCAGTATTTAGCATACTGCACCATAATCTGTTTTTTTCTTTCTCCATTGCACGGTCTGGGAGGAGAGTCGTCAGCACAATTCCTTTGTTCATATAAGGACTTCAAATTGGACATCACCTTATGGTTTGGAATTTATTGACATTTATTTTTTGGCGCCGGTTTTTCTTTTTTTCCCATGGCACTCCGGACATGCCGCACATACCGCACATAGCTGAGCAATATCACTATGCATCCCTAGCCAATAGAATTGGGATGAAATACGGTCCAATGTTTTATCCCTGCCCAGGTGACCACCCCAAGGGACAGTACGGGCTAGAGTGAACACAGATTTAACAAACGCCTTGGGAACCAATATCTGTCTGGTGACCTCCCCTGTTTGTGTCTGCCTATTCACCCTATACAGAATATCATTTGATAGTTCAAAATGGGGGAATACTATCACCCCCTTTGCATTTAAAATTTGCTCATCAATTTTCACCACCTTGTCATACTATCTATCAAGGACTGGGTCTTCCCTTTGCTTCTGGCGAAAGTCAGGGAGGTACAGGTCTGGTAAATCTCCAGGGCCCATATCCCCCTCCCTCTGGCCATCGCCAGCCATCACTTGTGACCTCAGATTACTCGAATGGTCCCCTTGAGACCCAGATTTCTGCAACCAGTCCTGTTTGTCAGAGCGTCTTTGCTTCCGAGTCTTTTTAACCTGGTGTCTACTGGGAAAATGGTCTGCCGAGAAGGGGAACAGTTTGCCAGGGTTCTGCTGAGCCATAGAATGAGGCTCCTCGTGAGAGACTGGAGCCATTAGGTCCAAAAAGAAAGGTCAGTCCTGGCCGAGCACATCGGGGGCAGGGAGCCAAGGAGCGACTCCTACTTCGAGGTAAGCCTCCTGACCTTTTACTTGTAGCCAGATTCTGGCCGTCGGATAGCGTTTTACATCGCCGTGTATACATTCTATACTCCATGGGGAGTCAAAAGAACACACGTTAGGCGGTAACAGTTCCTGGAGGACCAGAGTTTTCCCAGAGCCCGAATCTACAAGGGCCTGGACGGTTTTTCCCCCAATCAGGGCTGGAAGTAGCCAGGGCTTGTAATTTTCTCCAGTGAAGGCCGAGGCGACGGTCCTGCTGAATGAACAATCCATCAGTGGACAATCCACATACCGGTGGCCTTGTTCTCTGCAGGCGGAACATGGAGAGGGTTTCCTCGCAGGAGGGGGCTGTGGATAGCGCTCTGCTGGACCGGATACTGGAGACCAAGCATCTGGTGGGTCCAGTGGGCGATGTCCTCGGAAGTTCCTCTCATTTTGTGACAAGCCGACATCAGGAAGGAGATGAGGGTCTCGGCGGGGACCAGCATTTTGACTCCACCATTGCTGGAACGACTGCTCCTTCCGTTGGACTTGGCGGTTGCGCGTGGACGGGCCGTAGGTTCTTCGTTGATCCGAGCTCCCTCTTTGGGTGTCCGCCGGTGCCGGTGGAGTCGGATCGATCGGGTTCAGGACACTCGCCTGTTCCTCAGCCCCAAGGAAGTTCTCCACGAGTCGGACCGCCAAAGCTAGGGTTTCAGCCGCGTGGCATTTTACCCACGAGCGTGCGGAAAGGGGTATTATTTGTAGGAATTGTTCCAAAACCACCTGCTCAAGAATTGCCTCCTTAGTGCACTCCTCAGGTTGTATCCAGCGCGTACACAAGTCCAATAACCGCTGAGCGAGAACCCGGGGTCTCATCTTAGCGGTGTACTTCATGTTACGGAACTGCTGCCGATAGCTCTCTGGGGTCAGACCTAAGCAATCCAGTATGGCGGCTTTCACTTGTCGGTAGTCCATTGCCTGATCTGCAGGGAGGCCCTGATATGAGGCCTGGACTTCTCCTATGAGGAGCGGGGCCAAACAGTTGCCCAGCGATCTGCAGCCCAGCCCTGAGCTTTGGCGACTCTTTCAAATGTCAGTAAAAAAGTCTCTGGATCCTCGTTCGGATCCATTTTCCTCAGGAGTATCGGGGGTCTGCTTGCAATTTCTGCACTGGCAGACCCTTGGAATTGGGTCAGCAGCTTGGCAATCCGCTCATCCTGTGCTGCTTGTAGTCTTTCATCTCTCTCCGCTTGCAGCCAGGCCTGCTCCTGCATTAACTGTCCCTGCTGTCTGGTCTGCTCGCACAAACTCTTTCAAAAGTTCTTCCATTCTTGTGTGTGTGTGTGGCCCTTTAACTGCAGGAGCCTTTTGAAAATCCCAGGACTTCTAACACCATATGTTGCAGGGTACTGTATATGCAACTGCACATGCAGGTTCTTTGGATAAGGCTTATTTATTTAGTATTACTTTATACAGCACACAAAATAAAAATAGCTTTTCATCAGCAAACAAAAGAAAAATTTCTTTTTCTTCAGCAGACAAAACAGTTTCTCTTTAGCAGACAGAGTCAAAATAAGGCAGCTACTCTTTTCTATGCAGGAGACAGACAGTTCATAAACCATGTACTTTGCTAACAGACCTTGTATCAAGCTGTTCTCTCTCCAGAGTTTCAGGGGATTTTTCTGTTTCAGATAGCATACAATAGACAGACCTTCTATCAGTAATCTCCTCTCTCCTGAACAGGCAGCACCCATGTGTCTACAGCCTGGGGTTTTAACACACCTTGATTAGGCAGCTGGGATCCAACTAATTGTCCTGAGGTTCCCAGCTGAAGTTAACCTAGTCACTGCTGCACTGCAGACTAAACATAGGTCTGGCAGGCATATAGCTGGTGGCTTTTATTTACCCTGTCAAAGTAGGGCATCAGCTGAAGGATCATATCCGAAAAGTGGTGAAACCGTCAAAAAAGGATGAATTGGCGGATGGCATAATGAGTTTTTGGAACAGCGTACTCACCGTCGAAAGATGTAATAAATATATAGATCATATTGCGACCGTGTTGCCCATAGTAAAAGAGCGTAATGGGTAGGCATCAGGAAAGCAGTAAGTTACAGTACAGTACAATAGTATGGTAAGTACAGGAGCAGCAAGTATGATACAGGTAAGTACAGTATGGCACAGATTGTCTTTAATATGCACTTTTCTGCAGTGATTTTTTCTTTTCTTTTCAGAGCTGTTGCACTACAAATCTTGTTATAAAGTAGTTACAGTATACAGTAGCTATAATGTAGTATAGAGTTCCAGTATACAGTTACTGTGTAGTGTACAGTATACAGAATAGTTTGACAGTAGTAACTGCATAGTCCAATATGCTGTAGTTATAGTATAAGCAATGCGAATTAATGCACTTTACTGCACTCATTTTTTCTTTTCAGAGATGCTGAACTACTGTACAAAAAGAGGGGGAGTATCATGTGTAAAATTAGTGAACTGTGTGTATAGTGTATCAACAGTCATAATTTGTTTTTATTTTCAGAGCTGCTGCACTACAAATCTTGCTATAAAGTAGTTACAGTATACAGTAGTTAGAATGTAGTGTGGAGTTTCAGTACACAGTTACTGTGTACTGTACAGTATACAGTATAGTTTGACAGTAGTAACTGCATAGTCCAATATGCTGCAGTTATAGTATAAGCAATGCCAATTAATGCACTTTTCTGCACTCATTTTTTCTTTTCTTTTCAGAGATGCTGAACTACTGTACAAAAGGAGGGGGAGTATCATGTGTAAAATTAGTGAACTGTGTGTACTGTATAGTGTATCAACAGTCATAATTTACACCCCCCCCCCCCCCTCTCTCAATGAACTACAGAATGCAAAGCGGCCATGTCGAAGAAGATAAAGACTGAACATTTGTATTACTGTTTTTATTATTATAAATTTGTATTATTCATAATTATTTGTATTTTTCATTCTGAAGTGATTCTGAAGTGATGAAAGGTGCACCGTTACCAATGATTAATTTACAACTGACAGAAGAACTACAGTACAAAGATAAAGACTGTAATTTGTATTATTCATGATTATTTGTATTTTTCATCCTGATAAAATAAAATAAAAATTTCTTTAAATTCACGATAATCATTGAAACACCCCCCAAAGAAAAAGAAAGAATGGCAAAAATTGTTAACTTATCAAAAACATGATTCAGATTATGTTTTTTTTAAATCAGTCCTTAAAAAGGGGTGCCTTTTTTTTCCTTTAAACTTGAAAATCACTTTGAATGTGTGTGGGGGGATTCTTCAAGAAGGGTCTGGGTTTGTGTGTGAAGTGGTTAGGGGTGGGCTACACTAGTTGCCAAGAAGGGCTTATCAGATTAACTTATAAAATTCGGGAAGGTGTAGATAAATATTTCTATTCATGTTGTAAGGCTTGTGTGTGAAGTGGTGGGGGGAGGGGTTGAAGGTGCTAGTTACCACCGGCCCTTAAACTTGAAATGCTCTTAAGACCAGTATGTGCGTGGAGGAGTCATTCGAGAAGGGATTATAACAAGTTGTCATGCGTTACCGTAAACAAAGCCTCAAGAAGACTCAATTACTGTAAACAAAGCCGCAAAGATTTTAAAGAATTACTTCGGGGTTGGGGGTGGATGGAAGAGTCATTCTTGCCAATACAAATTAATGGTTTGGGAGAGGTATCGATAAGAAGTAGAAATTCTTTAGCCTTCTGTGTGTGTGTGCGGGGGGAGGGGGAGAGCGATGTATGCTGGATTATTAGTTTAAATAAATATTTTCAATAGGTCAGCTTAATGTTTTGATCCCCATACCCCCAAATAAAAATCACAGTATGCCAACCACCTCATAAAGTACATACATGACTAGTGTAAAATTAAAAAGCTACAGTAGTGATTGATTCTCAGAATAGCAAGAATTTTTATGCAAGCCCATGTCGAGAAACGAAAAAAAAAAAGGTTGGTTTTTTTTCAGACTTGAAATTCAAATTGAATGAGAAGTCATACACGCATGCGCATAAATGTGATGACACGCTCGGGAAGATTAAAGCCAGAAAGCCAACCATTACAAATGAATGGTGTGGGAGAGTTGTCGATAAGAAGTAGAAATACTTTAGCATTCTGTGTGTGTGTGGGGGGGGGGTGTGGGGGGTGGGGAGACCTCTGTATGCTGGATTATTAGTTCAAATAAATATTTTCAACAGATCATAATAATGTTTTGATCCCTACACCCCCAAATAAAAATCACATTATGCCACCCACCTCATAAAGTACATACAGTACATGACTAGTAAAGAATTAAAAAGCAACAGTAGTGATTGATTCTCAGAATATCAAGAATTTTTATGCAAGCCCATGTCTAGAAATGGAAAACAAAGGGTTTTTTTTCAGACAAATTGAATGAGAAGTCATACACGCATGCGCATAAATGTGATGACAAGCAAAAGCGTTTCAACAAGGTTCCAATGAGACATACACGCATGCGCATAAAATAAAAACAGTATGAAAAGAAGAGCAAGCCTACTGTAGCAAAAGTATTGATTAATAAACAAGAAAGGAAAGGTGATGTATAGTTAGCGCAAAAGGGAACAAATATGAAATAAGTCCTCTAATAGGAAAAAAAACCCTAATGGGGTACTAGGCTGCCTGGTGGAACCTGATTGTACAATCAGAAATAGACATGAAAAACAAAAGAGATACCGGCGCCTTAAGAGTCCAAGTGAGTGATTGTCCTGGAAGTTCAAAACATAGGGATGAATATCCAATGGAATGATTTTTCAGTTCCTCAATTGTCAGGTGATCAGATGTGACTTCATCCGTGTGTTGCGTGATATGGAATGAGAGAAGTGAAAATATAGTGCAACACAGCTAACAAGTAATAAATTACTCAAACACAAAACTACAAAACAAGACAAAGCAGACCAAACAAGACTAACATAAAACATAAAAGAGCAAGGCTGAAATTAAAAGTTAATTTAATGCAAATCTAAAACAGTGTAAAATGAATGGACGAATGACCCAGAGACCGCCAATTCGGTGAAGTAAAACTGTCATGGAACAGGATTCCATATTTCTCTGATTGATTAATAAACAATACATACAGTATAGAAATGTGTTGACACGCATACAGTATGCGTTTCAACAAGGTTCCAATTCTCATAAGCGGAAAAATATTTTATATTCGGAAGAAGACGCGACATTATATTTTTGTAATACTATACTTCTTTTCCCTTTAGTATCCTGTATACAGTACAGTATGTGTCCTCCTATTTTTTTTTATGTGTATGGCTAAGGAGCCTCAGACTACTGTATAAAGTATGAACTCATAACATTAATCTCTGCTTCAAATATAAATCTTCAAATTTACAATTACTGTGCGCACACACACAGACTTGCAGAAATGTACGGCTGTACTGTATAGTGTATTGTAGGTTGAATTGAATTCTCGAGGAAGAGACCTTGCCCTTTATGTAGACAATATGAAGGTTTCAAATAAAACACATTTTAAATCTGTTGATTGCAACACTTACATTAGTAGAAAGAGTTGTCACCATCCAAATTGGACCTTGAGTGTCCCCTCAAGCCAGTTCATGCGATTACGTAAGAACTGTACTGATATCGGGGTGTTGGAAGAGCAGTCTGCTATGTTAGAGCAAAGATTCCTAGAGAAGGTTTAAATATCCACTGATCTGAGTACTGTGATAAAAAAAGTGAGAGAAAGTGATGGAAGTTTACTCCTAAAGCCACTTACTCGAGAAGAGATGAAGTCCAATTTTATTCCCTTCATCAGCCAATTTAATAATGAACATTTTAAAATTAATAACATTTTAAACAAACACTGGCATATTTTAGAGGGTGATCAATTCCTTAAAGATTTTTTACCTGATAGGGCACAGGTTGTCTATACCAAGGCACGTAATATTAAGGATAGAATCGCTCCTAGTATGCTTAGACCTATATCGATTGGAGACACATGGTTAGGCCAAAAACCCAAGGGCTTTTTTAAGTGTACAGGCTGTAAGGCCTGCAAATTTTGCAAGACTAAAGCTAATTATTTTACCTCCCACGTGACCAAAGAAGTACACAAAATTGACAAATTTATTAATTGTAGAAGTACATCTGTTATTTATTTATTACAATGCCCATGCGGCCTACAATACTGTACGTAGGCCGCACAATCAGACCACTCCGGGCGAGGGTCCTGGAACATATTAGGAACATTGTGAATGGTTTGGAAAATCACAGTGTTCCTTTACATTTCAAAAAGTTCCATGGCTCAAACCCAGAGGGTTTGAGTTATTTAGGCATAGATGTGGTCACTTTGCATTGGAGAGGAGGTAATCGTATCCAGGAGATTTCCCAAAAAGAAACTTTCTGGATATATAAATTGCTTACACTTAAACCAGGGGTCTTAATATCGATATTGATCTGGTTTCTCTTTTACATTGATGTATATATTGTGTGTTTTTATATTGTGGATTTTTATATTGTGTATTTTTTAAATATATATAATCACTTATGTCTATTTAATTATATTAACACATATATATTCATATCTACATTTATTACTATTTTTAAGAAGTATTGTAAATTATATGGATCTTTTATGGTCCTTTTAGATTTTAATATAATTGTTTGTGCTGATTTTCTTTTTTGTCTTCACTTAGGTTCCACCTGGATATTTATTATATATTTTTATTACTATCTTTGTATGTTTACATATATATATTTTTTGTGATATAATTCTTGTGTATATGTATCATTGATTATTTATATCATGCCTATTATCAAGTGTGTCCATTCTATTTTCTTTTATTTTGTTTATATCGGCTGCTATCTGTATGTTTACATTCTTGCCTAATGGGCATGGTTTGTGTTATGATGCTGCTGTGTCCGCCCCTTTCCCTCCCCTTTTGGGGACTGTCACGATAGCTTATGACAGGTTGTAATTTACATCAAATAACTGGGTTTGAACTGAACGAGGCATAGATATAATAAAGTATATTTATTCCTTTGGATAGGTGAACACACAATATATTACAGTAACAGGCAAGAAGTACACTTACTTTGGGGATGGGGGATGAGAAGTATGTTGCGTAGCAATTCTCCAGCAATCAGGTACAATCAAGATGGTATCAGAAGACAATGGGTATAGGGATTACCACAGTTTATATATCTTTTGTAACCCTATCCCTAACATTAAGTACAGGTGATTGGTCTTCAATTACCTGTAGCCACTCTCTAACGTGGGAACACATTTTGATACATGCCCCCCTGCTAGTTGGCACATGCGCATTAGAACTCTGGGGTCTCATTTCTGTAGCCCCACATTTGCATCAGGAATGCCAGCCAGTCTACCAGATGGGGTTTCTGGCAGGATACTCTTTGTTTGTGAGGTGTAAAAGGTGACACTTACAGACTGCTCTGGTTTGAGTCATCTCCACCCTCATGTAAACAGTGGAGGTGATAAACTCCTTTGAACGGCACTTAAACTCTAGACATTAGGACGCTTCCCTGGCCATCTGCTGTCCTTTGTCCCAAAGGAATTTCCTCTGGGTCTTGTCCTTGCCTAGGGATTCAGTGTTATTAGTAAAACACAAACATATTAAAATGTCCGGTTCCATTGGGCTCAGCGGGTCCAAACTTCCCAGTTCTCAATGCCGGAACTGGGACACCATGTGGTCCAATTTGCGACCCGCTAGGACCTCGGGAACCGGAGTTACACAAATACACCTTCAACCGTTTTCTATTTTAATACAATAAACTCCGCTGTAAATTAAATCACGGTTTTTCACTAAATCCCCATTGAAAACAACGGGCTTCGCCGCCATAGACTTTCAATGGCAAACCGCCGCCGTTGGCGGCTATGGGAATCCGCCGCCATAGATTTTCAACAGGGCAACGCCGCCGTTGAAGTCAATGGGGTTTTTCCGCCATAGCCGGTCAATGGAGATTGGCCGCCATTGGAGTCTATGGGAAAAGTCCCGAACTTTCAAAGGGGTCCATACTCCGTCGGGTTGGTCCAAGAGGGTCAAGGATGGTTCTGCAGCGATGCCGGAGCAGTGACTACAGGTACCCAAACCCTGGCCCTCTGGACCCTCCAGAACCGGAGATATGGATTCATAGATTTCAGCTTTTCACACTTAGACGTTTTCTTGAGCTGTTTCTGCCTCCGCCATCGGAACCTATGGCGCGACCCGCTCTATCGGTGTGACCCTTCTCGGAGGTCCAGGAGTCGGGGACCCGGTTGTGGTCGAGTGGGGGGAGGTCTAGGAACTAGGGGCAAAAAGAATTTTATTTCTAGGTGCTCTAGAACTGTTTATTCCCACGCCACTTAACGTTGAACTTGACTGCTAAGTGATCAAAGCTCTCTTTTAGAAAAAGAATCCGCTTTGCGGTTTTGCGGTTTGGACGGCAGCCAACTCGTTCCTGGAAAGCGCCGTCGAGGAATCTCCATTGAAGTCAATGGGCCCATTGACTTACAATGGGAAACCGCCGCTCCTCCTCTCGGACGACACCTGCTGGTCTTCACAGGAAACAGGACCAAAACAGCAAGATTCGCCATTGAAACGCATGGAGCTCCAATGGCGGCCTATGGGACCCTGCAAAATGGTGCCTGAAAAGGCGGGGAAATTACACAAAGGGCTATAATCACTAAATAACTATTGACCCTTGTACTCCCGGATGGATCCTAGTTTGTGTGTAATGCAGACACTGATTAAACCAGATATTACAATAAAGCATGGGAACAGGGGAATATACATTTTCATGTCATAACAAGGGTTAAATCACATTTCTGGACCTCTGCCCAGTTAACCC
Source organism: Ascaphus truei (assembly GCF_040206685.1). Classification (NCBI taxonomy): domain Eukaryota; kingdom Metazoa; phylum Chordata; class Amphibia; order Anura; family Ascaphidae; genus Ascaphus; species Ascaphus truei. The sequence goes on along the minus strand of NC_134494.1, from coordinate 8,427,679 downwards.
CTTGTCTCCCTGGTGAGTTCAGGGGATGGCCAAATGGGGTGCAACCCCTTTAATACCGGGCCACCCCCTTTCTCCCTCTACAGGGACTATTTAATGTTGAGAGACTGTGTGTATTCATACACCCCTGAAGAAGTCCGAATACCCGAATGAAACGCGTAGGGTTATCTGAAATTGTGCAGAGACTCGTGAGCTGTGTAGAGCTTTTTGCTGTTCCCTGTGAAACAGCTGTCCTTCCGTCGTAAGACCATCACACTGCTGCTGACGCTGACCTCGTAGCCTGCCACCTCCCTTTCCATTGGAGGAGAGCTGAGGAAGTTCCGTGACGTCAGACGCTGTTTGGATGCGGAAGAGATAGACTCTATCCAGAGGAGTCGTGTGCAGCTGTACTATCAGCGTTGCTCAAAACCCTGAGTTGGTTACACTGCTGTTTATAATCGTGGAGCATGTGAGTGAACTGGAGCTCACTGCTCGGATTTTTTTGTTTATTAAACTGTATTGTACTATGATCTTTCTCTTTTCTTTTAATACATGTTGATCTGATTCCTGTGAACCACCATTCATCCACGAGAGGAGTTCTTGCGCTTTGTGTACTCCTCCTGTTGCCTATTGAGGGATTGAGAAATTCCTCACACCAGCAGCATCTCCTCTTGGTGATATTAATTTATTTAATTTATTTTTTTGTGATATATTATTGGGTTTGCGCTTACTTTTTCTTGCAAAGTAGATTATATGTGCAGTTCTATATATCATTATGAGCAGGACTAGCTATTCCCATATAGTCAGTGCCATGTGAGATACAGTATCTAGCGGAACACTACTAGATAAATATGTACATCAGTGCTAGCTGCCATATATCTCCTAAGTGGTCTATTCTGCCAATAGCTACCCTGCTATAGTACACAAATGATCAGTATTGGGTTTATCACTAGAGTGGATCACTCCGCTGTGGCGGGTATCTAAAGGGCATTTATCCCCTCAATAGGCACTATTACGGCATTTACCACGTAATCCTAAGTGACTTTGCTCAAGCAAAATGCTTACTGATATTGACAAGCGGAGCCATCTAGGACTATTTGAGTACATATGTTCTACTTTGGATACTCAGCAGCTTCTCATAGAGCTAATTCGCTTCTATCCTATGACTAGGGGTCTTTGTATAATGAATCAGTGCACACACTAGCCGCTTTTGTATCTAGCAAGTGACTCTGTGTGTTCACCTCAAGACCACCGGAGCACTTCATGTTGCTCTATCCTCTAACCATAGCTGCTAATACTATATATACATCTGACCTTGTTTTGAGCACATGGTCTTTGGGACAATCAACCCTTTATTATACAATATAGCAGCCGTACCAGGTTTGATTTACTGCACTGAATATTAATTTGATCCAGATTTGCACATAAGACAGACCTGGGTGTTTCAGTCATTATTATCTGACACAAGAAGGTGTATTTTACCCTAAAATTCTGATGGGATTAATTTCACATCCTTAGAAATACTGGTATATCACGAGGCTCTACAATACTGTGTGAGTGCAGATGTGATGATTGCTTATCTTGAGTAATATCACACTGACCACCGCTTAAGTTTGACTCTCCCCTCCACACTTACATTTGGGGAAATCATTCATATACCAATTTATGTTAATTTTTTGTTGTGTCAGTCCAATTTTATTTTATTATCTTGTAAACCATTAAAGAATATTTTTAAATCAAACAATCATTACATAACTAGGAGTGCTAACATAGGGACCTTTTCGCCTCCTTCCTTGATTTTACAAGGTCCAGTTCATGTAAATGTCATCACTCACAGATTCCTAATTTCTTTCAAGAGCTTATATTTTCCTCTGCTAGATCCATCAGGTCTTTAAAAATAATATTGTCCAGTGTGTTTTCGTCCATATCAATAATATCAATAGATATTGATATTAATAAATAATTTATATTATTGATATGGATGAAAACACACTGGAAAATATTATTCTGAGCTGCAGGAGGAACACTCATCTTTGGGATATCACAAAAGATTTTTGGGAACAGCGCACACCCCTTTTCGTGTCCTATTTCTTTGCAGACTTCTCTGTGTGCGGTGCTTTGGGTGCCCCACTGTTCCCAGGAAAATCCCTCTGGTGAACAAGAAGCTGGGATTTCTGCGGACTAGAGCTTGGTAGGTGCTGGGTGTGAATCCCAGCTGGGTCACAGGCAATCCTCTGTGACCCTCCTCTCTTGCAAAGCAGGAACAGGAACTCTAGCAGAGCCTCCAACAGGGACTCTGACAACCAGTTACTGTACTTATTGCCTTTTATAAACTGTTCAATCCGTTCACTTCACACACCTCAGGCAGCTCGGATAGGAAACCTGACAGCAGTGTGTAGTTTCCAGATCCTTGAAGAAGGAGTTAACTCCTTCACTCCCTTACAGAATGTTTAAAAGCCCTCAAAAACAGAAAGCCTTTGAACTCAAAATGATAATGCTTCTACCAACCGCTTTAATTTTCATTCCAAACCCTTCTCCCCAGCTTCACACCCCCTAACCACTGATGGATATACTGTATGGTCCTAGATGCTCTCCAAATATCTCAGGAACCCTTTCATCCATTGATTGTGCTGTCTATTTATTTACCCTATGAAAGGCATTCTCCACATCTCCCATTTGTTTTTATTACATCTGTGTTAAACTCATGGAATCTTTGTAAATCAGATTTGCAAATATTAATTGTTAGTCCAAATAAAAAAGGTATCACCTATTACTGATGTACTCATTTACTCTACACTATCTCAACTGGACTAACACGGCTATTTCTACTTTAACCAACAAGAAATATTTGGCTTGTAAACAGAGATATAGCTAGACTTTCTGTCTCCAGAGCCACGGCCAAAAAAGTGAAAGTCATTGGTGAAAGTCAATGAGCGTGGTTATGCTGCCGAGGTTCCATTCTTCCGAATCAGATTCCCCACAATGTTACTTCTTCGGCATCGGTGCTGCCACAATGATGAAAACAATTATTATTGCTACTGTACATTTGTAGCATACGCTAGTTATCTGTGTAACACCATTTTAACCATAACTAGTGAATGTGATGTAACATCTCCACTCAATTTCAACTGGAACAACGCAAATCAAAATATCACTTGTGAGCACATTCACGTCTCAGCTTTTACCCATTATCTCATAGCATACAATGCTTCCACTGCAGCTAGGGATTCTGAGAAATTCTGGGAAATGACATGCAAGTGAGCATACACAGGCGACACGTTTTATCTGAGCACGGCTAGCACCGCAAGCCGGGGGATGCCCCGGCGTACTAGCTGCACTCCCTCAGCGTGCCGCGCATCACCGATGCGCGGTCACGCTTCATCGGGTGCCTGCGCCCCCTGCACGCGCGTCCCGCGATGTGGGGGATGGCGGCAGGGGGTTCCGGGGGACCCGGCGGACCCGGCAGCGGGAGGGAGAAAGCCCCGATCGGAGGGCGCTCCTCCGCAGCTTCGGCGCACGCCCGGCACCCTCCGGCGCGCGCCAGGTTACTGCTGCGGCCGAGAATGGGCAAATGCTCGAATAAACTCGGCCGCAGCAGTACAGTATCAGATTTACTTCAAATCCATTTTTGTTAGAACATGGTACTGTAAAAATAGCAATTTTTTTTATCACTGGGATATTAAAGTTTTAAAATTACTGAATAGTTGATATTAACGACAAAGAATGTATACAGATGCAGCTGCCATTATTTTAACATATCACGCGGTGTATACCTCAGAATGCCCGCGTCATGCCGGGGGATTGCTTCCACGCGTACCACCGTAAGACGCGAGTGCAGGTGAGTGCAAAAAATGGCATTTTAGTGTTGTGGCTTTTAAACACCTGAAATTGACACAGTAGCACAGTACTGAACACATTACAATTCATTCATTTAATTGCATTTAATTGCACACATTCCATGAAATTCAAACAAAGTAACCGCGATAAACACATGTGCCTGGGGCGATTGGCCGCATTCATGCCACGTGGAGTTCAGTAGCGCAAACGAAAACGGCGCCATGATTTCTTAAAATAATGGCCGCTGCATCTGTATGTCCCTAGAAGATAATCTTTGTGCACATCGTACATGCTGGCCGGGTTGATGGTAGAGATAAGTGAATTTTTTGGACAGATTGGGCAGTTCCTTTGGTCTGTGGATTTCAGCTGATCAGTCTCAAAAATAGCGATTCACGTCTTGCAGATTTTTTTTTAACACCGACAATCCATCCTTGAATTCTGCATTCCTCTGATGGATTTTAAGAATCCAACCCGCAGATGGAATTCTTAAAATCCATCAGAATCCACGTAATACGCAGATGAATTGTTAAAATCCAATAGCGGATTGTATCCAATGGTGGTTTTGGATGAATTCGTGCAGATTTAAACTGTAACAATCCGTCGGCGGGTTTTACGTGGCGGAACGGATTTTGAATGGCAAATTTAAAAAAATTCAGGAAACGGATTTGAACCTCTTCGCCCATCTCTAGTTGATGAGACCTACAAATGTTTACAGAAGAGAAAAGAAACCTACAGTAGTGTGTGAGCACTCAATCACAGCAAGAGGGTTATGATAATATTAAAATATTCTTTATTGTCATCAATGAATATAAAATAAAGGGGTTTAAAATCAGATCAAACAGCATAGACTGTGACGTGATCAAAATAACATTGCTGTATCAGCTCTGTTGATTGTACATATGGAAGATAATGTGACAAGTAATCAAAATCTCATACTGTAGATTAACAGCCTATTATGAATGAATGAGGTTTATCTGCATTTACCATTATTTGTAGCAGTTTCACCTCCTCTTTGTAGCTCAGAAGTATCTAGCTACATATATATTACAACATTGATACTACTGGCTTTTGAGGCAGTTAACATACAGCAGTTTCAATTATTAGCCCCTTACAGTATACTCTGATTCATAATAGGCTGTTAATCCACAGTATGAGATTTTGATTACTTGTCACATTATCTCCCATATGTACAATCAACAGAGCTGATACAGCAATGTTATTTTGATCACAAGTTACAGTTTATGCTGTTTGATCTGATTTTAAACCCCTTTATTTTATATTCATTGATGACAATAAAGAATATTTTAATATTATCATAACCCTCTTGCTGTGATTGAGTGCTCACACACTGGGTTTCTTTTCTCTTCTGTATGCATTTCTACCCTACCTAGTGAGCACCTCACTCTGTTATTTCTCAGCTGTGCGGGGGCTCCCCCTTCTGTGTGGATCTTCAAATGTTGCCAGACTTATTGTTCCCGTGAACACAAGTAAAAAAGTGTAATGCCTTGACCCATAATTGCATGCTGCAGCACTTTGACCACGGCTTAGCCGTAGCTGCCCAGTTGTGTCTTCAGCTCCTGTCATTTATTTAATGAATGATAGGTGATCCAATGTGTTGGTAACCTAAAGTCTATCTATTTTTCTCAAGGGGAAAGCGCCTAAGTGAAACGGCCGTCAGGGGCTGCTGCTAATTACCCCATGGGCATTACCCCACGTGGAGCATTACATGGACTCCATTATGGATTGAGCTTACTGTTTTCATATGTACACTGCATTGGGAGCATATGTAGGAGCCTCTTTGAGAGACCTTTCGCAAACGCAAGTATTATACTTTGTTATTGCTAGTGTATGGGTCTCTTATCTCTTCACTTCATGCAGGAGTATCACACTAGCACTCCAGTGTTTTGTTGTGTGTTTAGTGTTTATTGCTAATAAGCATAAACCTTTGCCCTACATACCCACCTACAATATGATAGTCGGTGGGCTTGTTGTGTATATCTAGCACGCATTGTGCATCCCATTGCAGTGACCCTATGAATATATGCATTTATCTTAACATACTTACCTGATTGGTCATTAATATAGATATCAATTGTAGAGTGGTCGTGGGAGGGGGGACTTTACTTAGGAACTCTCTTCCTCCTAGTAGGCTCACAATCCTATTTTTGTCAGGCATCTCTGCCTTAGTCATCCCCCCCTTTTTTAGGGTTGACTACCCAAGCTTAATTCATTGTAGCATGACCCTTTGGGGTATTTTTAACACCCAGTGTTTCATACATTTTGGTACTATTAAAGTGTTTTAGTTTTTAATTAAGTTTTTAGCTGTCCCAAGAGGGTTGCAGTAGGAGTTAACCCCTTCATTACCTTAGTGGTTATAAAAACTAAAGTCATGAAGGGGTTAACCCTCCCGCAATGCCTAAACACACACATCCGTGGAAATTACCACCAACACCACACCAGAATGGGTTAAAGGGCAATTAGCCAAAGATGGCAAATAGCTCTTTTCCCCATTCAAATAACCATTACAATGCAATATAATAAAATACATTACTGTAATATATACACTTTACTATAAAACTAAACTCTAGCCATTTAATCCATTGATTGTCGCTGTGGTCATCTATGCCCTCAACTTACCACAGATAGTCACATCTGCAAGCAATGGCCACCGAACAGCCTCCCCCCCCCCCTCTACACCCACCCACCTCCAACACACACGGTAATGGGCAAAATTCCTATTATCCAGATCTGGACAATAGTGCATTTTACCTTTAAAAATAAAACATTAGCCATTGTTAAATTAGCCAATTAAAGTTCTACTTCCCCCTGCCAGGATGAAAGCTGTCCTCGGCTTCCTCCACGTTCTCTGCATCTTCTGTGGGAAGCAACATTAAAATAAAAAAACTAGATACTGGCCACTAACCCCCTAATCACCATAGCGGTTAGTAAGCTTCAACAGAGCTTCCTAACCCCATGCCTCAACAAACCTTAGAAATATTACAGATACATTGATGATCTGTTTCTAATATGAACAAAAGGTAAAGCAAATCTAAAAATATTTCATGAGTCCTTCAATTCCTTGCACCCCTCAATTAAACTCAAAATAGATTATTTGGCAAACCTGTGAATTTTCTGAACATTTCTTCATGGTGTGTTATTTTGTATCTGTGTACTGTAGATTCATTCTGGTTTTGTCACGGTTGTGCTCTCCACAAACCAGGACCGGACCACGGGGCTGAGGTGGGGTTATAGAATCGCCGACCTGAGACCACATAGTCGGATCCGGATTGCGCAGTTCGTAGTCGTACATGGCAGGGTCGGGACTGGAGAGAGCAGTGTGGTCAGTGGACGAGCCAGGGTCAGGATAGGAGATATCAGGGTAAACGTTATCCAAGCGGAGTTTCGGCAACAGGAAGTCAACAAGGTCCCGCTTCAGCGTAATAGCTGCAGGGCGGGAGCGGGTTCTGCGTGAGTGGTGACCATGGCCCATGGTACCGGTCTCAGGAAGGAGAAGGCAGACCGGAGTGAGCACACCGCCAGGCAGCACTGGTAAACCAATGCTTCAGCGCAGGAGTCCAGAACGGGCCTGTGCGAGGAGAGAAAGCTACAGACCTCAGGACTCAGCAGACAGGCCACTGCCACGGAAAGGGCAGCAGGCCTCAGGGAACAGGGAGCTGAAGTAACGCTGGAGATCCACCGCTTCAGCACAGGAACCAGAACACTGCCTCTACAATGGAGAGAGAGCAGCAGGCCCCAGGAACCAGGAATCAGGAACTAGGAACATGAACTAGGAACATGGAACAGGAACATGGAAACGTAACGAGAGATAACAAGCCTAGGGCTTGTGACAAAACACATGTAACAACCAAGAAGGATTATGCTCAGCAGAGAAGCATTGTGGGAATGCTGTATTTAATGGTCAGCAAACCAATAGCAGTAGGGGCGTGTGACAGCATTGCTCTAATGACTGAACCTAGGCTGGGGCTACAGTAATAGCTTGCACAGCTGCTGTAGATACCAGGGGGAGTATTCCAGGCCTGCACAGGTCTGTTAGGCAAGGTAAGCAGTAAACTGAGGTGTGGATTCCTTACAGGTTTGAAGTTTTTGGGCCGATTTTACCAATGTAGCATCTTTGGTCACATTTGCTGCATTGAATAAAATATACCACATTCCTGGATGTGCAGCCGTATGATCCTTTAGCATTCAATAATCTATGTTTTTGACTGCCTGTGGGTATGTGAGAGAGGGAAAGGGTATGAGAGAGACGGTGGGTGAGATCGAGGGGGGTCAGATTGAAAGGGGGGAGAGAGAGGGGGTCAGAGATAGGGGGTGAGTGATGGGGTGAGGGAAAAGAAAGATGGGGAATTGCCTCATCGCCATCTTTAAAGGGCATCACGTGCACCCCAGCCACCATCTCTAAGGCATGGCTGCACCGCCACTTGAATCTCCCCAGCACAGAAAATTTTAAAATGTGTCCTGCTGAGGGCACGCACGCACGGGCATGCTCACAAATGGTATTGGTGCAGCAGCCGTGCAAGGTGCCCTTTAAAGATGGTTAGTGGGGAGATACGAGAGGCGGTGTGGCCGTGCTTTTAAGATGGCGGGGGGAGATCCATGCGGCGAGGTTGTCCTGTCAGAAGTTGTGCTGGAGGCAACATGTGTGGTGATGGAGTGACGGTGGTGGTTTGGTCACGGCCAAAAGTCCAAGACCAGTATCATAGTCCCTCTGCTCTGATGAGCCTACATACATTTACTATAACAGGGAAATACAATATACACTAATGTCATTACTCAGTTTCAGTGTCAGCACAGCGTTGGAGCTCGTTGACTTTATTCTGATTAATAAAGGTGCAGGCGTGTTGCTTTGCAAAGGCGAGGACGTGTGTGTTTGCAAAACGATACTGCAGAGTTGCAGGGTAATTTCCTGAATGCCATTTTTTGGGGCATTACTCATGGACCCAGACCTTCTGCTTGGTGAGACAGTGTTGCCTCACGCTTTGAGGGCTACTGTTTTCTTTCACTCATGAGGAAATGGGTTGGTTCTGCTACCCTGTCTAGAATATTTGGTCAGGGCCACTACTCACCCTGCCGCTGGAACCTGTTGCAGATGGCCGTTTCACCGCTAAGGTAAATACCTATGCTTAACCCTTACCCTAAAACCCATTACCATAAGCTCTTACCCTAAAAACCATTAAATTAACCACCTACCATAACCACTAAAACGCCTAAATTAACCGCCTACCCTACTGGTAACTGCTAAAACCCCTAAAATGAATCCCCTTCCCTAACCGCTAAAAACTCTTAAATTAACACCCTACCCTAAACAGTAGTAAAACTTACCTAGAAGTGTCCGGCATCAGAGGTTCCAGCATCGGATCAGCTGTGGTGGAAGGTCCCTCTATGGTCGAACGCTGGCGGCCATTTGGTCGCAGTGAAATGAAAGTGACCAAATGTCCTATTCTTGCCTCTCCTCTGTTGGGGCCAGGGACAGCTCCCTATTTCCAACAGCTCTGACCTCTCAACTAACATCCTGATCCGTGTCTCTCTCTCTTGGCCCCTCCTCCTGGGTATTATCCTTACTAATACCCAATCACATGAATCCCTTCCTGGGTTCACAGTCATTGGCTGCAGGAACTGTGCATCCTTACCTTAAATATCCCTGAAAGTGGGGCGGGGGTACAGAAATAGAATGTGTTTGTATCACTTATTCTAGGTTAGATGTTTTTATGTGTGTTAATTTTTAGAGATAGACCTACTGTACTGTATATCTCCAGGTATTTGAGTCTGATGATTAGCATGTTAATGACTAACTTGGTGTTAATAGTGCATTTATGTTCAATGTAATACATTTAAATGTAATTGTTGCCATTTTTACTTTAAATGAGCATAATTGATTATTTTTTGGGTTCTATTGTTTTTATGTTAATCCTTGGCGGATATATCAGTGAAAGGACACAGTTTTTAATATATCTAGATATTAGGCATGGGAATTGACACATTAAACATTTCAAAGTTTAAAAGTGCTTTCAAAAACCAATAGGTTCAAAAGATGTAGAAAAAGAAAATTCTATGTTCAGATTTGTTCTTTAAATTCTGAGCCCCACTTTGCAAGATATGATATGAAGATCAAAAAAGCTATTCATTTTAGAAATCTCCACATGTTAAAGAAAGATTTTTAAGAGGGATAATAAATGTAAACATTTTATTACAAGAGAATATAATATGTTATGGCATATACACGGTGTTTTTTAAGATACTGTATATAGAATAAGAGTTTCAGAATTGTCTTGAATGTAATGAAAATAGATGTGTTCAATATCTGTTCATGTTTTGTAGATATTGTGATTGCTTTGCCAATGGTGATTTCTGTAGCAATTGTAATTGTAACAACTGTTACAACAATATGCACCATAAGATTGAACGATTTAAAGCTATTAAGGTAAGTTAATACAGTTAATAAATGTAATGCATTTTCTTGCTTATCAAGATTCTTCTATTTTATTACATGTTACAAGTTGTTAATATGGAGGTAATTTATTGCTCCAAACTGCAGCAAAAACGTGTTGTTTGAAAGAAGAAAATTAAGTGTTGTGTCATGTGGCGCTGCACAGCTGACAGCTGCAGAGAGGAGAGCACGTGGACACAGCCCTATGAAGAGAGGAGAGAGCTCACAGCAAAGAGGAGAGAGATCTAGATGCCCGTCCTCACGTGCAGATCTCGGGAGCCACGCTATAAGCGGATTCACATTGTAGTGGATCGCGCTATAACGGGGTTGAGCTGTAGTAGGTGGAATCATTTTTGTTTTGTTCTTTCACAATTTTTAACATTTCCAGCCTGGATAGTACTGACTCAAAAATCACCACCTACATTTATTAAACAAAACAAAATACATTGGGGATAGTTATGCAAGTCTCGGGATCTCCTGTGGCATTAATTAGTAGCTGGCAACGTGCAGAACCTTCCTCGCTTCTTTGCCTATACTACACCTGTTGCTAATTCCTCTGTCTAATGGGATACACCTGCGCTGTCTCTACCTGTCAACCATAGCCAGGCATAGTACTAAGTACTGAGTATGCTCAAACCTCATTGGACAATCTCCCTTTATATGCTCAACTGCCACACTGGCAAATTGACTGAGCATAAACCTTCCGGCTAGCGAAGTGTTCACTGCTGTCTTGCCTCCACAGTCTTGTCCTGCTCCTTGTTCCTTGTTCCTGACCTTGGCTACTCTTCCAGTCTCCGCTCTTCTGTTCTCCTGACATCGGCTATGTACGACCTTCCGCACCTCTCCAATACTGACCTCGGCAAACTACCACGACGATGCGCTTCTCTCCACTCCAGACCACGGCTAAGTACCCCCTATGATCCGCTACTCTCCAACATCGACCTCAGCAAGTATTACTGACCATCCAGACCTCTCCTACCCCAACCCGGCAAACTCGACCAATCTACACACCAGATGCGCCCACGCGGATGTGGGTTGGTGTTATATAAAATCCCCACCTTGGCCTCGCGGTCACACCTTGTTTGTGGTGAGCACTCCGTTACACTATTCAAGTCCTTCTGGAAAGAAATTACATCATGTTCTGATTCTATTACCTTACGCAATTAAGTGCCATCAGAAAGGATGAAGACTTTTCTTTCTATGCCAACCTCAAGGTAATTAATAAACAAGCTGAAAAGCAGAGGTACCGATCCCTGAGGTACTACACTCACACCTTTAGCCCAACCTGAGAAAGTTCTATTTATTACAACTCTCTGTTTTATATCCTTCAAACAGTTTTTAATCCAGGTGCAAAATATTTTTACCAAGTCCAATTTGGTTTATTTTGTACACTAACCTCTTGTGTGGGACCATATCAAAAGCCTTTGCAAAATCTAAGTAGACCATCAACTGCATTACCCTGGTCTAAATTCCTACTTACCTCCTCAAAGAAACTAATAAGGTTAGTTTGGTACGACATAGCCTTCATAAATCCATTCTGACTATAACTACTAATTTTTTTCCATTAGGTAATCCTACATTTTATCCCATACTAAACCTTCAAATAGCTTCCCCACTATTGATCTCAAGCTTACAGGTCTTTAATTCCTCGTTGTGATCTAGTTCCCTTTTTAAATATAGGCACCACATCTGCTTTATTCTAATCTTGTGGTACTAAGCCTGTGGAAATGGAGTCCTTGAATATGAAATGTAGTAGTTTCGCTATTACTGAACTTAATGCCTTAACTCGTGGTTGTATGCCATCGGGGCCAGATATCTTATTTACTTTAGTTTTATCAAGCTGCCTATGAACTTTTTACTCAGTTGACCAATTGTTAATTGATATAGAGGTTGTGGCTTCCTCCTGCGGCACTACTATTACAGTTGATTCCTCCCTGATAAATACAGAGGCAAATATTACCTCTGCTTTTTCCTTATCTCCAATAATTTGGTTGCTCATCTTTTCCCTGCAAAAATATCATCCCAAATTATTCCTTGTAGATTAGTCCTCAGTTTATTAAACTCTACCTTACTAAAGTTAAAAGTCTTTGTTGAACCCATTTAATATGTTTTTGATCATTTATTTCAAATGAAACAATATTATGATCACTGGTTCCCATATGTGCCCGGATTTTAAAATTTGTTATAACGTCTACATTGTTTGATATTATCAATCGAGTACTGCCCCTCTCCTGGTTGGTTCATCAATAATTTGAGTCATGTAATTGTCTTTAAGCACCACCAAAAACCCGTTTCCTTTTCTTGTAATGCTAATCTCATTGCCCCAGTCTATGTCTGGATAATTAACTTCATCCATTATGCAAGCAATACCTAGTTTTGATGCCTTCTCCATTTGCAAAAGTATTTTGGCTTCCTCAATCTCACAGATATTTGGTGGTTTATAGCATATCCCTACAAACAATTTCTTTATACTTTTACCTTCACTGTTAATTTCTATCCACAAGGTGTTTACATTTTCATAATTCCCTTCATAAACATCTTCCATTATAATACATTTTAGATCCGGTTTAACCTATAAACATACTCCACCTCCTCTTCTAGTTGCTCGATCCTTCTGTAAAAGGGAATAAACCTCTAAATTAACTGCCCAGTCATGAGTTTCATCCCAACATGTTTCAGTAATGTCTATGATATCATTCTGCTCCCTTGTAGCTATTAATTGAAGCTCCTCCATTTTATCTTTCAGGCTTCTTGCATTAGCAAGCATGCATTAAAGTCTTTTTCCAGTCTGTACTATTATCTTATCTACTCTTTCTTTTCTATACCATTTGGGTTTAGTCATTCAAAGTTTTCTAAATATGGGTATCTGCCTGCTTTTCAAACTCCCACTTGCCTCATTCTATCTCCATGACCCCTTGCTATTTCCCCATCCCCATCTATTCTATTAGTTTGTTATCTGTTTCTTGTCCCTCTACCACGCCATTCCAGTTTGAAATCTCCACCAGCCTTTTTAACATTCTCCACCCTAGCACAGAAGATCCCTCTTCATTGAGGGGCAATCCATCCCTACCATAAAGATTGAACTTTTCAGAAAGATTTATAAAGATTAAAATGCGTAAACATTAAAAGGCTTTCCACTGGATTGTTTCCATTTACAGAAGTCATTTGTGTGTCGTGTCTCTCCTCCTCCGATTTGATTGCTTCTACATTCGTGAACTGGATTGTTTATGCAACACGTTTCCTCAAAAGAATGACTTCAACGTTTTCCAGGATCCAAAGACTCCACCGCTTCTTTATAAGTAAATGCTCATGCTAACTGAGCCTAAGGGTACTTAATATATCCAATGTTCACCATGACAGTCAATAAGATCAATTGTTGATTTAAAGAGACCATAGTATGATTATACATCCCAGTGGAAAATAATAACAAGCATATAATTTTACATAGAAGAGAGTAAATATATAATCTCATAGGTTATAAAACAAATATGTAATATACTGTACGTACTGTAAAAGGAAAAGTATTATCTAAAAAAGATTAACACATAAATTGATCAAATATATTCTCTACATATGCCAGAGTGACCAATGGGAATTCCCCTTACTTTATAAAATAATGTATACAGTACATCAAATTATACAATTTAATTTTACTTTTAGAAATACTCAAATTATACTAGTTTTAAATCAAAAGAGAAAAATAAAATATATGTGGATAAGTGTGTGTGCACTTATAAATAACCCCACCAAAATGCCTAGCTCTGTCCTTGTGCACAGTCCCACACCTCCAAATATGTAACACAATCAATGTGTGTGTATATAAAATAATTAACTCGTAACATATAAATTACACAGAGACTTTATATAATGTAAATTAATCTGTCATTGAACCCCTCTGGATACAATGTATTCAGTTTGAAAATCCAGAAGGTCTCTTCTTAGCATCTTTTAATTAATTTGCTTCTAATATTCTTATCCCCTGAATAGTATTTAAATCTAAAAGTTTTACGTCCTTTGGGGTCATTGCTAAGAACTAAATTGAAGTGCCTTGAAATGCTATGATTTAAAAAGCCCATCTCTATGTTGCATTTGTGTTCCATAAAATACACGTTAAGGGTCCTTGGCATGCGTACTACTGAATGTAGAGATGGGGAAAACAGTCCAAATCTGTTCACCGAAATTTCCCAGGTAGTTTAGGCTAAATCCGTCTCCCCACCAAAAACCACCAACGTATTTGTCATTTGAAAAATCCAAGCGGATTGTGAATCCGGATTGATTCCCAAAACCTTTTTTCTTCCCCTATAAAAAAATTAAAATAAATAGCTCCAGGGTCCACCTGCTTTCTGAGATGTCCCAGTCATGTGGGCCAATTTACAAGTCGTGACCGGGACATTTAAACTGAAGAGAGATACACCTATGGCGGTGTGTATATTGCGAAGCTGGGAGTACCTGGAGTTGAAGTTAATGGGTTTAAGCTCCAGAGGACCCCCTAATTTAAACCTATTTTTTAATTGATTATCACCTAGTCCAGGCTGGTTTAAGCCCTGTCTTTGCTTTGTAGATAATGGCCAATGTTTTTTGTTTTGTTTCCTTCCTCTTGATCAATGTAAATTCAGGATGAGTATCATAGCCAGTTACATTTAACAAAGGTTGAACATAATGGTCATACAGATTTATCAAGACTTATTGTTTTTTGACACTGGGGCAAACCACAGGACTGTGACCACCCGGTGTTTGATTATTATTGCTACAGGGGGGGGGGGGTGCTGATCCAAAAGCATGTACCCCCTCTTAGTGTGACTGCAGCAGGAATATCTCCGGCTTTAAGCTTCTTCAGCCATTGCTCTGGAGACTGTAAGTCATGAAAATCTGTCTTTAAAGTTTTAACTATGTACTCCAGTCAAGAGCATATTGAGCAATTTATATCTTTTACATTTTTAAATAGATCAATTGACTATATATGTAACCATTCTGGTTTATGCATGCTTTTTCTTAGGCCTGTCTAGACAGAAACCCAGAAGCCTTCCAACCCAAGATTGGAAAAGGTAAAACAGGGGATATTAAACCTCGACATAATAAAGGATGCAACTGCAAACGTTCTGGGTGCCTTAAGAATTATTGTGAATGTTATGAGGTTAGTAGTATACATTTTTTTCTTGCACTATTGTCAATGTTTTTGCAAAATTAATCAAATGCAAAAAATAAGAAAATAGACCACTGCAAAAGTTCCTTAAAAGGTGACTATTTGAATACAAACTGTGATGAATTCAATCAGATAAAGTTACGTGAAAATTCAGTGTTAATAAAGTATAAAAAATGTGAAAAAATAGTGACTTTCCTATATAGATGAATAATACAATCAATACTACCCCCGAGAAAAATTCCGCTTTTTCCACAAAAGATGTTTCCCAGCAAGCAGTCTAAAGTGCAAATTTTAAGGGGCCTACAGAATTTTAGTAGCTTCGATAACTTTGCTGCCATCTCGAACGGCTTGGCATGTTCCCATCGAATGGTTTGTCATTTGTGTTGTCACAGTATTCAGATAGAATCTGAAAGCATTTCCACAAGTCACAAGCCATACGGAGCGGCTCAGTGAGTAAAGACACAGACTCTGGCACTGAGTTTGATGCAGGGGAACCTGGTGTAGGAGGCACCAAAAACATAGATTATAAACTCTATGGGACTGTGTCTGCAAAATGTCTCTATAAAGCGCTTCGTAAAACTAGCCGCGATATACAAGAACAAGCAATTATTATTATTCCCCGTGCGATCTGGCCGCAGTCTGTAAGAGCTACAAAGAGAAAGCCACAGCTTTTATTTACATTTTAAGAACAGTGTACTGTCGGGGGTCTCCGGAGCTGAACTGCATTGATTTTAGACACGGGGACCCCCTGCTTCCTGAGTTACAGGCACTGGTATGGGGTGGTGGTAACCGTTATGGTAATTAAGGGGTTAACTACTCTCGCTACCCACCCGAAAGGCCTAACCACCCACCCTTGGGGCAACTACCTCCTTCACCCAATCCCTCTACCCCAAGAAATATTAAAATACAACAACACTACTACCCACCTCCTCTACCCCGAACAACCCCTCCAAAACATACAGTACAATAATTGGCAAAATTACTATTATACAGATCTGGATAATAGCTAATTTGTCCATTAAAAATAAAACATTATCCAGCAAGCATGAAGTAAATTAAAGTGGGCAGCAACAGTACAATCAAAAAACAAAAACTAATGGCCACTAACCCCTTAATCACCTTAGCGGTTAGTAACCTCTATAGTAATTAAGGGATTAACCCCCTCCCCTGCTAACCACTCGGGATGCCTAACCACCTTACTGGGGCAACTACCCCCACCCCTGCTACCCATTGATTGGCACAGTGGCAAACCATGGCCATAATATGGCCATAGTTTGCCTCTATAGCAATGAATGGGCGATCTACCAATAAAAAAAACAAGCACCAAAAAAAACATTACATTTCATTCAAAATAAAAATAAATCCAATAAACCAATTGATTGGCACAGTGGTACATCATGTCCATATAATATGGGTATGGTTTGTCACTATGGCAATGAATGGGCAAGCAAAAAAAAACAGGCACAAAATAAAACAAATGACATTTAAATAAAACAATCATTTCATAATAAAGCCACTGATTGTGACTGTGGTAAACCATGCCCACAATATATGGTGCATGAAATTGCCACGTTGACAATGAATGGGCAACCTAAAAACAAAAAAATCACCATGTGTATACCATGGTATATCTGAGGTATACCATGTGGTTTATATCACAATCCAATTGGTTGAAGTACCATGTGATGGCAATGTAGAATACCGTTGGGAAACCCTGCTTCAGCTTAATGTCCCAGTTAAAGTTCCTGGTACTGAGTTCCCTGAGACTTCTTCTGAAATATTGATCCCAGTTGAAAGTGATGCTCAAGAATCTGCTTTAGCCAAGAACCAGCACGCGATTCCCCTGTCTCTAACACTCTTGCGGCACCCAATGCTATTGCTCCTGTGTCTCAGAAATTTGAAGTTCCTGCCTTTGACTCTAAGTCTGTTTCCTTAGAACCTCCTACAGCGATTAGTTCCCCTTTTACTGCCTCTCAGGCTATCACTTCAGAGATCAGTGTCTCTGTTTCTGATCCCTTAGTAAGCTCTGAGTCTCCCCTTTCTGCTTCTAAAGATTCTTCAGCACTTCCTGTGTTAACCTGTGCCACTGCTATAACTCCTGATGTAAAGCCAGGCTTCCTTCCCTCCGACTCTCCTGTAGTCTATGAGATGCCTATCACCATTGCTAAAAATTCCTGTTTTAAAGGTCTCTTCTCTGTTATGTCTGTAATACCTGCAGTCTTGTTAATTGATTCCAAGACTTGGCCACAAAGTCTCCCATAGAGCCTGATGCCCCCACTATGGATTCTCAGACACCCACTTAAGAGGCAAGCGTACTGTTGTGTCCTCTTTTATTCTAAAAGATCACCGCATTTTTCTGGGATTTTTCGAATGCTACGCACTTCACCGGGTGCATGCCGCATTCATGCCGCATTCATGTTGCGTTCTCAGGCGCGGGTCATGCGCGGTTGATGCACGGTTCATGCGTTTATTGAGAATGGTTCGGATTTACTGTAATAGGTTGAAATTCTTCGCGTGTCCGCCAGATGGCAGATATTCATGAATTGTAATGCGAATGCGCTTCAGTAATGTGTCGACTTGCAGGTGTTTCATTTAAAAAAGATACCACAGTGGGCTATTGTAAATTGGCCTTGGGACTGAAGGAAGAGGTTACAATAATGTATCAATTTAGGCTTTTCATATTAAAGAAAGACAAAGACCAGTTTCTGTTATTCTCCAGAGACCCGCCGCCATGAGTGTTCAAGTGCAGCCTGTGTTCCAAAAACCCGACAGAAGTTACGCGTATTTGATATGGGCCGCGATTAATGCAACAGATGATAAGATGGCAACAGTTGTTCAAATTTATCAGTATTTTATCGAAAACTATGACTTTTACAAATTTTCACCAGCTCCTCATGTGTGGAAGCGTGCAATAAGGAAAAGGTTATGTAGCGATCCATGTTTTTATCGTATTGATCCCGAATTTATTGGAGGGTATTGGTGTGTATCACCGGGTTTTTCCTGTATCTATGATCATGAAGACGGCAAAAGGCAAAAGGTCGTGTTAAAACCAACTAAGAAATGACAGTCGCTGGCAAGCAATGCGCCAGTACCAGCACCGGCTTCCAATAACGGTCCCCCCGTCAGTGACAACCCTTGCTGTCTGTCCACGCACGGATACCTGCAGCCTGAGCCGGATTTCGCGTGCAGTTTCGATCAAGCTTGCATGTACTTAAGCGATTTCCAGCCTCATCATCTGACTACAGGTATAGTAGTCCCGCTGCCAACTGTCAACGTGTATGATTAAGAATACTGGACTGGCAGTGGCCCGGCGCTGGTGCCAGCTGATTGGGAAATTCTATGGTGAGTAATGTTGCTGTATTTTTTTATTTTGAAAATATCAATATCGGTGCGATTCAAAAGTCAAGCGATTCTCCTGTAAGCAATATCATTGGATGAGAGCGGCTTCTACAGTAGATACTGCACAATTGGTGAAAAGCTAGGCGCATGCGCATTGGAACCTTCTTGAAACGCATATGTGTGTCATCACATCGACGGAATGCGCATGCGCATGTGAACAGGTGACGCCCCCCGAGAAAATTGTGGTGGGACTGACTGGGAACTTCTTTAGGGGATTGACCATTACAGTAAAACTTTTCTTTTTGTTTTTCCTCAGAAAAGAAAACGAACGGCAAATGGAGGGATTTCGATGGATAATATCGCTTTGTGTAACAATGCCTGCACATTGCTGAATCGGATTTAAAAACCACGTACCGGAGTCTAGAGTTTAGTGGCCGTTGTTATTGATTAGGATAGAATACCTGAAACAGTATGCTGATGTTTTCCGACCATACAGTATACAATACAGTACTTTTTTATATATACTGTGTAATAAACCCCAAAAAATAAAAAGTATGCATTTATTCTACATGTATTACAGTACATACATTATGTGTCTTCTATACAGTACCAGTACATACTGTACAGTACAGTATGTGTCTTCTATTTTTTTAATACTCTTGTGATGTGCAGTACTGAGCATGCCTACAGTATACAGTACAGTATGCCTGGACAGTAGTGTACATTCTAGAAACACTGTATTTTGTTACAGTATCAAAGGAGCCAATGGAACAATTTAAAACAAATCAACATGTTCTTTTATTGGCGGAGTAAGTACAAAAACATTTATTTACAAATACTGTACAATGTAAAAAAATTTAAGTGCACAGCAATTCAAAACATCAACAGGTGTATGGTTTACTGCTAGTGAAAACATTTATGTACAGAAAGTAAAAACATTTACAGCACCTGTTATTAAAAAAAACTCTTTATTCATAAAATATACAAAATGCAACATCTCCTTTATTTAAGTACAGCAGGTCAAACATTTACAGCAGTCAGTCAGGCCTGCACCACTCCAGTCCTCAAGGGCGGCAAACAGGTCCGGTTTTCAGGACAACCTTATGAAACCGGGCCTGTTTGTTGCCCTCGGGGACTGGAATTGTGCAGGTCTTGTGTACAGTGTATAAAAACATTTATTTATTAATACAAGTAAAAACACACAACATCTCTTTTATTTAAGTACAGCAGGTCAAAACATGTACAGTACAGCACAACAGAATGGTCTTACCTGTTATTAAAAATAAAATCTTTATTCATAAAATATACAAAACAAAACATCTCCTTTATTTAAGTACAGCAGGTCAAAACATGTACAGTACAGCACAACAGAATGGTCTTACCTGTTATTAAAAAAAAATCTTTATTCATAAAACATACAAAAGAAAACATCTCCTTTATTTAAGTACAGCAGGTCAAAACATTTACAGTGGGATGGTATGCAGAACAGTCAGTCAGGCCTGTACCACTCCAGTCCTCGAGGGCCGCAAACAGGCCCGGTTTTCAGGACAACCTTGAAAACCGGCCTGTTTGCGGCCCTCGGGGACTGGAACAAAACATTAACCAAACATTTACAATAGTTGAACACTCACGCAAATGTGTACCCCACCAGATTGTCCTTCCATGGCCGATGCCTTGCATGGCGCAAAATGCCATTGATGCTGTCTCGAACGCCTTTCATTACAGGATCTGTAATTGCAAAAAAACGCTGCAATTCATCAAGAATGGTCTTTCTTAAATTTTCAGGAAGCGCCTTTTTTTCGCGATTTCCTTCGTAGTTAACTTTGAAGGCCCACTCGCAGTACCTCAAGTAGGATACGTGGTGCTTAAAAATTAACAAGGCATACTTGTGGGGTACACCAGCACTCATCACCCTATACTTCTCCCTGAGTGCCGATGGCAGATTGCGCAGGATGATGTCGGGCACGGTATCGATGCAAGCGAATGTAGGTTGGGTTCTGGAAGCGGGTGTTCTTCTGTGAGCGGGTGTGCTTGTGGCGGCGGGCGAGGGTAAGTTGATGGGAGGAAGCTTTCCTCCTGTCTTGGTCACCGTGTTGTCTTCTGGCGTTGTCTTGATGGGGTTGTCATGTTATCCTCCTCCTCAAAGGCATACATGTACACAAAATCTTCTGGTGGAGGGGGTGCGCTTGGTGATGAAAGGTGGTCGATGCTCAAATCCATCACATCCATGCCACCCTCCTGCTTCGGCGTCGGGGATACAGGGGAATGAACACCGAGCAAATTATGTATCCCCGCTATGTCAGCCTCTATCTTCTCCATCCGTCGATCCATCCGTTGATCCATATTTAGCATCCATTGTTCCATATTTAGCATGGTCTCCAGAAGCAGATCTATCTTTGCCAGCACAATAGAGTTCCCGGGGATATCCACACTTATCCCATTCAGCATCCGGTCTAACGAGCTGCTTCTTGTGCATGGCGTTCTGTGGACATCTGGGTGGATGGGTGCTACGGAGGATAAGATTGGGGTTTCAAGGTGAGAAGAGGCAGCGTCGTCGAAGAAGGGTGAAGGATGTGACCTGTGGATATCCGGGAGAGGAGAAGCGGCAGTGTCGTCGAAGAGGGATGGAGAACGTGACCTCTGGATTTCCGGGCGAGAAGCGGCAGAGTCGTCTAAGCGCAAAGGAGAAAGTGACCCGTGGATTTCAGAGGCACCAGCGGCAGCGTCGTCAAAGAGCACTGTCGAAGATGACCTGTGGGTTTCCGGGAGGGCGGCGGCAGCGTTGAGGACGAGTAGTGGAGAAGATGGGCTGAAGATTTCCGGGAGAGTGGCGGCAGAATCGTCGAAGCGTATGGGAGAAAGTGGTCTGCGGGTTCAATGGGTTGGCTGCCATTTGTTTTGCGTTGAGTGTACATCACCATATTTCTTCTTGACATAATAAGGCTGACGTCTATTAAAACCATTAGCCTTTGGAGTCAGCAGAAGGTTTTCTTTATTGGCCTTAGCTTGTCGCTTTGGCCTTGGCGTGGAAACGGCTGCCGCCTTTCGCTTTTTCTGTGTGACAGGCACGGCAGAGGCGTGTGGCTTCCTGCGTCCGTAGAATCGAGGTTGATCCATGGAAGCAGATGGCACAATGCAGTATCTGGACAAGGGCAAGTTCAGATAAAGATCATCGAGTGGTGGGCTATGCAAAGTGTGTAACCTTTTATGCATGGCGATCAGGTACAGGTGTTGAAAGTGGGCGTACGCAAATGTGAGTCATTAACGTATAAATACACCATCCATTTTGTGGATTCACTGCACATTGAATACACATCGACTAAACATCGAACACACATTCTTGTGTTTGTATTTCTTTCTACTCGCAGCAATGCCTGTTAAAAAGATTTCAAAGGAGCTCAGCATGCGAATTAAGGAGATGTACACGAGCGGACACCGAATTGCTGCTATCCAACGCTGGTTAGCTACTTCTGGCATCGTTGTGCCAGCAACCACCGTGAGCTATCATGCACACGTAAAAAGCAGAGAACGCAAAAGGACACCAACGGTAACTAACGCGTAAGTATATCAAAACCCCTGAAGAAGTGCGCGCATGCGCATGAAACGCGTTTGGAAGTTATTCTCTTGTTTTAGAGCTGTTTATGGTTAAGGAGGACACTGTGTAGCAGTTGATCAGGTCGTAAGGGGGGAGGAAAGAGAGAGGAGCATCGTTCCAGGAAGCCCCGCGGTGTGTGACGTCACAGCCGACCGGAAGTTCCGCTTTCCAGCGACATACAATCCACCCCGAACACGAGAGAACTCTTGGAAAGGAGCTCCGATTACCACTACTAAGGAGCATCAGTGCGATTTACATCTGTATTGCCTGTTTCCTTCTATTGTCCTGTAAGTAGGGTTTCACTTTTACCCCTCTGGAGCTTGGTGCTATTCCCTGTACCCTCCGGATACCCAGCATTATGTGTTGTTATTAAATAGCTTTGTGTTAAGTTTATAGCCTTGCTGGTGTTGTTTTGTCTGTGTATTATGTCTGTTTTGTGTTGTTAGTCCTGAATGCCCTTTGTCAACATTGATTGGCATACTGCACCATAATTTGTTTTGTTGTCTTTTCTCCACATATTGCACTGCTGCATGGTGAGAGCCGTCTGTTCACCCCTTCACTGCCTATTCACTTAGGGACACTTTTGGGATTCTCCACTGAATGGTTTGGACTTTTATTTGATTGACATTTATTCAATGAACTTCTTAGGCGCCGGTAATTCTTTTTTTCTATATTTATATAACTAATTTTTTTTTTTTTATAAAATTTTGTACTGTAGATCTACTAGTGTACTGTAATAGTGTACTGTAGATCTACTGTATCTAATTTTATAGTTAGTTCGGTATATTTATACAGTATAGCAACGGTATATGTTTATTTTTTATATTGCTGCTTATTAATAAAACAATATATTGTGTACTGTAGATCTACTGTATCTAATATTTTAGTTATTTCGGTATATTTATATTACAACAGTATACACTGGCGACACACTTTATTCGAGCTTGGCTAGTCCCACGAATTCTGGTATACCCGGGTGTATTGAGGTTTGTGACTGTTTTCTGCCCGAGTGCATTGAGTTATTTTCCGGCAGGGATTGAAGCATTTTATTCCCGCTGGCTGCAATACTGCACAGTACATATATATATACTGCATTACAATTCATGAATTTATGCCATCTGGTAGACACGCGAAGCATTGCAGCCTATTAAATCCTAATCATTATCATTTAACAGATCAGCCGCCCATCAGCCAGGCATGAACCCAGGCTGGGAAGGCAAATGCAACGGGGCTTGCCAGAGGTGAGGAGCGGCGCATTCCAGGTATCTGCCAGGTACATACCGGGTATTTGCTCGAATAAAGTGTGTCGGTGCAGTATGTATATGTTTTATATTGCTGCATATTAATAGAACAATATATTGTGTACTGTAGATCTACTGTATCTAATATTTTAGTTATTTCGGTATATTTATATTACAACAGTATATATGTTTTTTATATTGCTGCATATTTATAGAACAATATATTGTGTACTGTAGATCTAATGTATCTAATTTTATAGTTATTTCGGTATATTTATACAGTATAGCAACAGTATATATATTTTTTATATTGCTGCATATTTATAGAACAATATCTCATTGTATACTACTGTATTTGTACACCAAATGATGTGCTGTGCTTGTGGCCTTCTGCACTGTAACTTACTGGTTTGTTTTTCGGTACATTGTAGGGAAACAACTCTTCTGGTCGACAAAATAAGTGAGGAGAATGATGAAAAGAGTGCATAAAGAGTCAAATACACTCTGCAGGAAAATCACAATCTGACTGTATCCGAGACCAGCATAAAGAAGATGAGACGCAGAATTTGATGGAAATATGAATGTGTGAGGTTAGTACTGGACAGTACAGGAGGTAAAAGTGTTATTTAAGAAACTGTACTGTACCGCAAACATTAATTTATTCCTTGTCATTACAGAGCGTACCCCATGATAAGGGACGCAAACAAAATCAAGAGAGTGGTCCAGGCCCAGGCATGGATCGACAGTGGAGAAACTTTCCAGGATTGCATCTTCACTGACGAGTCTACTGTATCGCTGGAGAGATTTGCCACCTTTGCATTCCACAAAAAAGGTCGCATATCTATGAAGCCGCGGCCAAAACACCCAGTGAAGATGCATGTGTGGGGTGCCATCTCTAGGCGTGGACCAGGATGCATTGTCATCTTTGAAGGTAAAATATATAAAATATAATTGAGCCTTATGCACTGTACTGTACTAGTGTGCAGTTTTTTGAGGAATTTTTGATTTCTTGTTATAGGAATCATGAATAAAGCTTTCTTCCAAGACAAAATTGTGCCTGAGATTGTGGAATACATCACGCGTGAGTTCCCGGATGGTCATCGTTTCTACCATGACAACAATCCGAAGCACACCGCGTCAACAGCGCATATCCTTGAGCGCGGTTTCAACTGGGTGAAGACGCCAGCGGAGTAAGTGCGGTAACCGTGTCTCATTTTTTCCCCACTGTTTTTACTGTGTACTGTATCTCGTAAACTAATTGTCCTTTTTTTCCAATGACAGATCGCCAGACTTCAATCCGATCGAAATGGTCTGGCATCAGCTGAAGGACCATATCCGGAAAGTGGTGAAACCTCCAAAAAGGATGAGTTGGCGAAAGGCATACTGAGTTTTTGGAACAATGTACTCACCGTGGAACGCTGCAATAAATATATTGACCATATTGCGACTGCGTTGCCCATTGTGATCGCGCGTAATGGGCAAGCATCAGGAAGGTAGTATGGTATAGTTCTGTACTGTACTGTAGTATTGTAAGTACAGTATGATACAGGTAAGTATGGCACAGATTTTTTCTTTCCTAGTAGTCAGAGTATACAGTAGTTCCAGTATAGACTAGTTTGACAGTACTAACTGCATACTGTAGTCCAATATGGAGTAGCTATACAGTACACAATGCCATAATACAGTATGCACCTAACTGCTCAATATTTTTCTTTCCAGAGAGAGCAGCACCAGCCATCTGGTTGCAAAGTATTTAACAGTAGTCACAGTATACAGTAGTTCCAGTATAGACAAGTTTAACAGTACTAGACATCACACAATGCCATAATACAGTACGCACATAACTGCACTAATTTTTTATTTTCTTGTCTTTTCAGGAAAAAAGGATGGACTGGGAGATATGGGGTAGTGTGTACAGTCTGAACTGTTTGTACAGTCAATGTACAGTATTTAAACAGCAGTAATTGTGTACACAAAACCTCTCCTCTCTCAATGAACTACTGTACTGTACACAGAATGAGGAAGAAGATAAAGACGGAAGAAATTATATTACTATATATATATTATAAATTATATATTATTAAATGATATTATTATCAATGTGCATTATTCATGTTTATCCACCGGCCCTCAATTTCAATCTGCCAGAAGAACTTAATAAAGACTGCATTATGTATTATTCATGATTATTTTTATATTTGTATTTTTTGGTTCCTGATAAAATAAAATAAATATTTCTTTACATTACTGCAAATCATAATCATTGACAACAACCCCCCCACACCTACAGTACACCAAAGAAAAAGAATGAATGACAAAACAACATGAATCAGTTAATGTTTTTTTTAACTCTCAATTCTCACAATGCTGTGCAAATTAGATTTACATATCAAATTCGAGAAGGGATTTTTCCAAAGCGTTACCGCAAACAAAGCCTCAAAGGGTTGGAGGGGGGGGGGGGGGGTTGGGTAAGTCATGCGCAATAATCAGCTAGCTCCCATCTCAAAGAGGATTACACGCAGGCGCAGTGAGATGACTGACGCTCTGCTAGGGACGGATTAAAAACACAATGACAATCTTCAGAAAATTAATGACTCTGTGGAGGTGTCTGCCGATAAGAGTTTCAAAACCTTGAGCGAGCCTTGTGTGTGTGCGTGGGGGAGGGGGCTGTATGAAGGATTAGCTGTGCAGCAGTTCAAATAAATGACATAATTTCAAAAAGCAGTTCATCATAATAATTTGATCCCTGCACCCCCAAATACAGTACGTAAAAAGCACACAAATCAACCATGTGCAGTCAAACGCACAGGGTCGCAGTCAAAAGCTACAGCACAGATTGAATATCGTAATATCAAGATGTTTTTTGCAGGCTTGTGGAGAAAATAACAATTAAAAAATTAGAATAATTTTTTTTTTTGGTCACTCACTCAAGCAAGCAGTGGTGGGCGAAGTTACAGGCGCATGCGCAGTAATCACCTGCTTTCAAGCAGGAATGTGATTGAAACCAGACAGACACACGTTCAAAGGAATGGTGTGGGAGAGATGTACTGCATTGTAGAGAAGATAAGAAGTTGAAATACACTGCAGTGCAGTTAATTATTCTGAGCGAGGGGAGAGCGCTGTACTATATGCCGAAATGTGACACTGTTACAGTACTGTACATGCCTATGCGTTTCAACAATTTTCAAATGAGACATACTGTACAGTACAGCACTGCAAATGCATGTATAATGTAAATATGCAAATTTACAATTACTGCGCGCGCACACACAGACTGTGTACTGACGTAGGTTGAACCGCGAAGGTATTAGACTTTGCAACAGCTTGCAAACGTCCCCCTGAGTTTTTACACGGCATTGCAGTATTGCAGACAGCGAGAATAAAATGCTAATATCACGAGCGCTAAAATAACGCAATTCACTCCGGACAAAAAAAAAACGCATCTGACCGGGATTATCTGAGAGCCGCGGATCTAGCCGATTTAGACTCAGGGTGGCCGCCACTGTATAACCCCAAAACTACACAGGGCTACTCTGACTACCCCAGACCTCTGGAATGCCCTTCCCCTCAATATCCAACTAGCACCCTCTCTATCCAACTTTAAGACCCACCTTAAAACACGCCTGCTTAATAAAGCATATGAGTAGCTCCGTGCCTGATACTTTACACCTCCTACATAAACCTTGGCCCTTGCAGACGCACTTACTAGAACACCTTCCTACCTTCACTGTACCTCCTTGCTACCTACCAATTATATTGTAAGCTCTTTGGAGTAGGGACTCCTTTTCCTAAATGTTTCTTTTATGTCTGAAGCTCTTCTTTCCATTATGTGGTATTTGTATTATTTGTTATTTATATGACTATGTCACGTGTATTACTGCTTTTAAGTGCTATGTACAATAATGGCGCTATATAAATTAAGACATACATACAGTACATACAGTACACACATTCATACAAGCTGTAGCCAGGAAATTAGCCCACCACAATAGACTTTCAAAAAGGTTTTACAACCATAACACTTACTGTACTTGATAGCACTACGTATTAAATACCCTGTGAATATTAGAAAAACTCATTATGCAGGCATAAAAAGTGTAATAGTTCAGTAATATGACTTAAATTGTTATTTACTAAAGTCTCACAGCTGCACAACTGTTGCAAAACCTGTGTGAAGGTTTATCCATTCAAGTTGATTTGTTTCCTTTGAAAAATATTGTGCTGCTTTTTACAGTACACTAGTTTTGCTCCAGTTTTGTACTAAGATTGAGTACATTACTGTAGTAAATAGATTGCTAGTGTGAGCTCTTTTTCATATTGCTGTTTAAATAAGAGTTTTCACAAATGTTTTGTCAATCAAGTAACATTAATTATTACATTTGTGTAGCATGGCTAATTGCATTGCCAATGTCTTTATCATTTCTCCTCTATGGAGTAACCATTATTTAGTTTGTTCCTTTAGGGTGTGTTACTGTATAGAGAGAAAAAGAGGATTTTGGAGCATTACAAATGTAGGATTCCGTGTTTACTGTATGTGACTTTTATTCAAATAATATTGTAATCTACATACAGTATGCCTTATGGTACAGTTATAAAAGTACCATTTTCAGATCCACATTAGCGTGCATAGCAGATTTGAAACAAAACACTTTAATAAAGTCTTGAAAAAAGTATGATTCTAGGATTTGTTTCATTATACTGTACTGTACATTATCACAGTTTGAATATTTTATTTAATCAATAATTAATGGTATAAAAGATCATTTTAATTCAAGAAGTGAAAATATGCAAAAGATCCGAAATAATGTTCAAATACAACACTGAGAAACTTTGATGTTGAGTTATGTAGCATAGGTTTTGTGTCACTATTGGTTGCATTATTTTTTTTGTATTTCTTGATAAATACCCTGAATCAGGTACAGATACAGTACAGTGGATAAGGGATTGAATAGGCAAAGCACAAATACAATGCAAAAGGTGTTAAAATGCATAGTCTTCCTCACAGTTTTACACAGAATCATAAAATATGATGCTCTTAATTGTAGTATAATGTGTTTACCTTTTTTTTCCGTAGGCTAAAATAATGTGCTCTTCTACCTGTAAATGTATTGGATGCAAAAATTATGAAGAAAGTCCAGATCGTAAAACCCTCATGGACATGGAACAGTATACATATACTGGAAGGTAAGAACTATGAAGAGCATACATGTTATACAGTATAATACACTGCCTATTTATTGCCGATAATTATCAATATTTATAAAATATAAATGATAGAATGTACTTTGGATGTAGTTGTTTTAAAAGTTGGCAGTGCATTAATATCATCAAAGCATAATTCTCAAAAAATCCTATTCAATGTTTTAAGATATATTTCATAATCAAAAATGTACAGTAACATGATTTTCATTGTGGTGTAGTCCTTTATGCAGTTTTGGGGGTGCCTGTTTGCAATTTGAAAACCCTGACATATGAACACCTATAAGGATCATATACTAAAGTATATTGGCTGCAAAACCAGGGCAAAACATTGAGCAAACAAAACATTGAGCAAACAACATTTATCAGATCAACAATTCTTATTGTTTATTATGAGATTTGTTTTGCCCCAGTTTTGAGACTTTGAAAACCAACCCACTTCATGTTTTTGTCATCTTGACATGTTAAAATGAATCATAAGGTTCTTTTCAGCTACAGATGTACATTTATCATCTGTAGCCCATTTAACTTTCCCCAAATTACAAGGAAAATCAATCATGGCAGCCCAATCATGGGCAACTAATAGATTGCAAAACAGGTGCTGAGACTTGCCAAAGTTGTTACCTTTCCTGGAGCTGTGTGTGCTTAAATGCTTTCCCCCCCTCCTCCAAAGATATATACGGTATATATATGTAACACCCTTTCCCTCCTTCTCAGGGAGATAGGCATGTTATGGGTGTAATGGTGCTACCTGTTAGGCTTACAAGAGGCCTAAGCCTTCGCACTTGGGGAGCCTGGGGTGGCTGGTGTAGCTCCTCCACCCGTGAGGATCTCTGCATTGGCAGGATACCGGTATACCTGTTTGGTATAACTCCAATAACCACAATCACAAAACAGTATGTAGAACCCTATGTGGTCCCATAGTCGCAGCAATACAGTATACATACAATCACAGTAACCCCCTCTCCTCCAAAGTACTGAGGGTGCCCTGGGCACCTAAAAACTAATGGTCCACCCGAACAGTCCCACCCAGATATATGTGAGGCCGCATCTTTGATCCCACGATGCAGGGCCTCCGACACAATCCCTTCTCACCTTATGTCCGGTTGTACCACACAGTCATTTCTGCCAGGCCTGGGGAATCTTCCGCTGTGGTTATGTCTGCTCAGCTGGATCGTCCGTACACTAAGGAGGCAAGTCCCATACTATTGGCCGGACCTGCAATACTCCACTACAGTGTAGGGAAAACTAGCTGGGGCCTACGGGGAATGGGTCTGGCCTAGTCCAGGGTCTTGACTAGCTCGCTGGACATTACCTCTTCCTTTGCCGGCTCCATCAGGTCTGAGCACGCCGCCTCCAGTCCTCATTGGAAATCCTGAACGACAGGACCTCCTCTTCCTGCAGCGTCAACCTGAAGATGGCTGCTGCTTTACACACAGTCCATATGTACGGGGCTGCGCCAACCACAACATGGCCTACACAGCTCACTAAACCCTCCCACGCGACGGGACCACTGCCAGGGATGAGGCAAGGGAGGGTACCCTGCTACACTCTCCCCTGGGCAAAGACCTCATCGTCCCCTTATGAGAAAAACATATTTACAACCATGTTGTAACAAATCCTCCCTAGGTCTCCTGGTCAGAAAGCGTATCGCACAGCAGATGCTAATGCCAATTATTGACTATGGAGACATAATATATGGCTCGGCTCCTCAAACCCACCTTAGCAAACTTGACACCCTCTACAATTCAATTTGTCGTTTTGTTCTCCAATGCAACTTCAACACACATCACTGCGAAATGCTCAAAGAACTAGATTGGTCAACACTAGAGTCTAGGCGCAAAGTTCACCTTTCCTGTCTTGCCTTTAAATTCTTCATGGGCAAGCTACCCAGCTACCTGAACAAGCTCCTCACCCCTACCACTTGCAGCACTTATCACCTGAGATCAGACTCCAAAAGACTATTCATGGTCCCAAGGCTCAACAAAGTATCCGGACGTTCCTCCTTCTCCTTCCGTGTACCCCAAAACTGGAACAACCTAC
Organism: Ascaphus truei; assembly: GCF_040206685.1. Classification (NCBI taxonomy): domain Eukaryota; kingdom Metazoa; phylum Chordata; class Amphibia; order Anura; family Ascaphidae; genus Ascaphus; species Ascaphus truei. The sequence goes on along the minus strand of NC_134494.1, from coordinate 8,396,861 downwards.
CAGAGACTCTCACATCCACCACCAGTTTAAGTTCTTTCAAATCTAAGGCTGTCTCACATTTTAACCTGGTCTGTAACTGTTTCATACGCTCATAATATATATTTTTTTTAACTGTGCACGCAATGTCTTGTATATAATGTATACCCTGTTCATTTATGTAACTGTACTTGTAACCATGTATTATTTGTTTTACTCTGTGCCCAGGACATACTTGAAAACGAGAGGTAACTCTCAATGTATTACTTCCTGGTAAAATATTTTATAAATAAATAAAATAAATAAATAATGTTCATAGCAAAAACTTATATAATGAAAAATATACTGCCTAGCGCAACTTTACACAGAACTTCTTAAATGACATTGTACACCTCAGTCAAGACAGTGATAATAGTGGCAAACCTGTCCCTAGACATCTACTGAGACTCATGGTTGGGTTGTCCTATCGAACTCATACGCCATTCTAATTGGGGGGCAGATAGTTCTTTGACTCCTCCTCAATTCGAGAGCTGGTACATTTGTTAACCTTGAAAGCTCCTCTTCATTTTCTTGGTCGGAGTGGTTTCCAGCGGCTTGAGGCCCAGGCCCTGGCCCTCTCATAGAGTGAATGTCATTGTTATTTTCACCCTTTGGGGTGAATGCTGGGCTTTCAGGATTTAGAATTTGAGTAGCAGTATCAGACGCAGTAGGCATGAGATCGCTAGCCCAGTGATAGGTTCGTCATCAATTACCTCCTGCACATTGGGAGAAGAATCTGATTGATCAGGCTCACTGACTTGAGGAAAGCGCAGTAGATTGTTACTTTTATCCTTCCTTCAGAGTCCTTTATTCGGTACACCGAAATCCAAGGTAGCTGTGAATCCACCTAAAACGGACTATCTCTTCATCGATCAGACAGTTTATGTTTTCCTGGCCCTCCAAAATTTCTCAGAAGGACCTTGTCTCCAGGTCGAAGCTCCCGATAACGTACCTTGCAGTCATATCTTCTTTTGTTATTATTGTTCAGCTTAGCAGTGGTCCCTTCTGCTAACTGATATGCTCTTTGCAGATTGATTTTCAGTCGTTCAGGCCTCAGAGCAGGTCCACTCCCCTAGAGCCTGGAGAGTGTGATCTTTCCACTCCTCGAATTCTTCCTCACATAGTGGGGTGGGCAGCACCCCAGAGAAGGCCTTGAGTACCCCTTCCCCGGCGGGGGCTATTCGGTGGTGATTGAGGATCATCCCCTCCGGCATTCCCATCTGCACCCCCATAACTATCCTCCTACCTCTTGATCTCGGCCTATGGGTATATTAGAGGGCACCCCCCATCCGGGGTGTGGAGGTGCAGACCTTTGGGCCTCTTCTTCTCATCCAGGTCTATACTGCTGGCTATTAGCACTGTGTCCAAGGCGAAATCGGAATCAGATATTCGCACTACCTCCTAGATTTTAGCAAACCCTGGATGTTGCATTAAGGTCAGGCATATGTCATAAGAGAGAGTCAATTTTGGCACGTGGCCAATGGCTGCCATGCGGTTGGGAGGTTCTGGCCATGCCAGGGCCCACTGATGAATCTCCATTCTGGACGGTAGCGACATTTTGTCAGCACAAATTTAAATTTTATTAATATACTTTTGTAACACCCTTTCCCTCCTCCTCAGGGAGATAGGAGTGTTAGGGGTGTAATGGTGCTACTGTACCTATTAGGCTTACAAGAGGCCTAAGCCTCTGGCTTGGGGAGCCTGGGGTGGCTGCTCCAGTGCCTTCACCCGTGAGGATCCCTGTATTGGCGGGATAGCCCCACACGGGAAACGGTATACCTATTTAGTATATCTCCAATAACCACAATCACAAAACAGTATGTACAACCTATAGGTAATTGGTTAGTGCAAATAGCGCTGGTGTCACAATACAAAATAATATACAAATACAATACTTAAGTGAATAAAGTCCCGTAACTTGAGGTCCAGAGGCAGCCTAAAAAGTCCTGCTGGCTGTCTGACAACCGGTTAGAATATGTTCTAAAAAACAGACCTTTATGGCGCCTGGATAATAGAGATGAAGATCTTCCTTAACACATGGATCCTTTCCGGTATAAGAACTTCCGGATTGCATTAGATCTGATGTCTTTTTAGCCTCAGAATAGGAGACTATACACCTACTTTTTGAAGTACATAGTTACATATACGTAGTTACATAGTAGATGAGGTTGAAAAAAGACTTCCGTCCATCAAGTTCAACTTACTGCTGCGGCAGCTTTTATTCTAACAAATCGCCGTTTTTTCCCTGGCTTTTTCCTGGAATGCGACGCTCTTCACCTGGCGCATGCCGCGTTCATTTTGCGTTCCCAGCCACGGGTCATGCGCGGCTGACGCGCGGTTGATTGCGTTTATTGAGAATGGTTCGGATTTAATAGGTTGCAATTCTTCGCGTGTCCGCCAGATGGCAGATATTCATGAATTGTAATGCGCATGCACTTCAGTAATGTGTCGACTTGCAGGTGTTTCGTTTAAAAAAGATACCACAGTGTGCTATTGTAACTTGGCCTTGAGACTGAAGGAAGAGGTTGCAAAAATGTATCAATTTAGGCTTTTCATATTAAAGAAAGACAAAGACCAGTTTCGGTTACAGTATTCTCCAGAGACCCGCCCGCCATGAGTGTTCAAGTGCAGCCCGCTTTCCAAAAACCCGACAGAAGTTACGCGTATTTGATATGGGCCGCGATTAATGCAACAGAGGATAAGATGGCAACAGTTGTTCAAATTTATCAGTATTTTGTCGAAAACTATGACTTTTACAAATTTTCGCCAACTCCTCATACGTGGAAACGTGCAATAAGGAAAAGGTTATGTAGTGATACTTGTTTTTATTGTATTGAGCCACAATTTGTTGGAGGGTATTGGTGTGTATCACCGGCTTTTTGCTGTATCTATGATCATGATGACGGCAAAAGGCGAAGGGTCATGTTAAAACCAACTAAGAAACGACAGTCACTGCCAAGCAATGCACCAGCACCGGCTTCCAATGACGGTCCCGCCGTCAGTGACAACCCTGAGCCTGAGTCGAATTTCGCGTGCAGTTTCGATCAAGCTGGAATGTACCAAAGCAATTTCCAGCCTCATCAGCTGACTACAGGTGGACTAATCCCGCTGTAAACTATCGACGTGGATGATCAAGAACACTGGACTGGCAGTGGACCAGCGCCGGCGCCAGCTGAATGGGAAATTCTATGGTGAGTATTGTTGCCGTATTATTTTCTGTGTTTTTTTTATTTTGACAATACAGTATCAATATCGGTGCGATTCAAAAGTCAAGCGATTCTCCTGTAAGCAATATTATTGGCTGAGCGGCTTCTACAGTACTGCACTGCAGATACTGAACTATTGGTGGAACGCTAGGCGCATGCGCATTGGAACCTTCTTGAAACGCATACAGTATGCGTGTCATCACATCGATGGTAGGCGCATGCGCATGTGAACAGGAGACGCCCTCCGAGAAAATTAGTGGTGGGACTGGCTGGGAACTTCTTTAGGGGGCTGACCATTACAGTAAAACTTTTCTTTTTGTTTTTCCTCAGAAAAGAAAACGGCTAATGGAGGGATTTCGATGGATAATATCGCTTTGTGTAACAATGCCTGCTGAATCGGATTTAAAAACCCACGTACCGGAGTCTACAGTTTAGTGGCCGTTGTTTTGATTAGGATAGAATACTGTACCTGAAACAGTAAGCTGATGTTTTCCGGCCGTACATTATACTGTACAATACTTTTTTATATACAGTACAGTATACTGTGTAATAAACCCGAAAAAATAAAAACTATGCATTTATTCTACATGTATCACATACATTATGTGTCTTCTACAGTATACAGTGCCAGTACATACAGTACAGCACAGTTTGTGTCTTCTATTTTTTTTTAATACTCTTATACTGAGCATGCCTACAGTATACAGTGCAGTATGCCTCGACATTCTAGAAACACTGTGTGAAAGCTTAGAAATAAGATCAATGAGTCAAATACAGGGTTCAAACAGTAACACATGAGTTTATCTGTACCAAGGCACAATTTGGGAGACAAGAGTTCAAAGAAAGAACTCAGGCCTCTGAAAACATATTGCTTAGTATCACATTTTTATACATTTCAAAATGAGTAATACACCCCTTAAGGGGGCTGGCTTATAGATAAATGATGATATGATGACATGCAAAAATATATATTTGCTGATGCCTAAATATGCTTTACATTGCTATATTCTTATCGATAATTTACCATAATGTGGGCCTCCCAACCCTGTGACATAAGGGAGTTACTCTGTCCAGCCCTGTATGTGACTGTATCTGTCAGATAAGAAAGAACTCAGATCAGCAGGAATGTCTAATCGCTTACGAATGCTATTTCAATTCTTGCCTGCCTTGTAGGAATTAAAAAGGGTTAGTTATATCTAGGAGCGATACTCTGCAGATTCAAACATTCACAGTTCATTCATTCATTCACGAATGAGACAAATATACATCCATATAGCAAACACTCAGAAAATGGTGGTTTAGGCCAAAATGGAGGTGATGATAGCCACTCACATTATCTCAATCTTCACAACTGTATTTTGTTACAGTAGCAAAGAAGCAAATGGAACAATGTAAAACAAATCAACGTTCTTTTATTGGTGGAGTAAGTACAAAAACATTTATTTACAAATACTGTACAATGTAGAAACATTTTAAGTGCACAGCAATTCAAACCATCAACAGGTGTATGGTTTACTGCTACATTTGTGAAAACATTTATGTCAGTCAGTATGGTTTACAGTCACATGTTTTAAAAACAAATTCTTTATTCATAAAATAAGCAAAACGCAACATCTCCTTTATTAAAGAACGACAAGTCAAAATATATACTGTACAGTGGGATGGTGTGCAAAACAGTCTGCACCAGTATAGTCCTTGAGGGCAGCAAACAGGGCGGGTTTTCAGGGTAACCTTTGAAAACCGTGCCTGTTTGCGGCCCCCAGGGACTGGAATTGTGCATGTCCTGTGTGTGTGGGCAGCAAGTTAAAACATTTCTGTATAAATACATGTAAAAAAAACACACAACAACATCTCCTTTATTTAAGTACAGCAGGTCAAAACATGTAGAGTACAATACAGTTCAGCACAACAGTATGGTCTTACCTGTGATTACAAAAAAAACTTTATTCATAAAAGACAGTATACAAACGAAACATCTCCTTTATTAAAGAAACATATACAGTACAGTGGGATGATGTGCAAAACTGTCAGTCAGACCTGCACCACTACAGTCCTCGAGGGCAGCAACAGGGCAGGTTTTCAGGACAACCTTGAAAACCATGCCTGTTTGCGGCCCTCAGGGACTGGAATTGTGCAGGTCCTGTGTGTGTGGACAGCAAGTTAAAACATTTCTGTATAAATACAAGTAAAAAAACACACAACAACATCTACTTTATTTATGTACAGCAGGTCAAATCATGTAGAGTACAATACAGTTCAGCACAACAGTATGGTCTTACAGAAAGTCCTCCACATTGTCCGTCCATGGCCGATTCCTTGCATGGTGCAAAACGCCATTAATGCAGTCTCGAACGCCTTTCATTACATGATCTGTAATTGGATAAAAGCGCCGCATTTCATCCCGAATGTTCTTTCTTAAATTGGCAGGAAGCGCCTTTGTTACGCGTAGTTCACTTTGAAGGCCCAGTCGCAGTACAACGAGTAGGGAACATGGTGCTTAAAAAGTAACAAGGCATACTTGTGGGTGCACCAGCACTCTTCACCCTATACTTCTCCCTGAGCGCCGGTGGCAGATCGTACAGGGTGATGTCGGGCACCATATCGATGCAAGCGAATGTAGGTCTTTTGGGAGCGGGTGTGCTTGAGGCGACGGGCGATGGTAGGTTGTCTGGAAGGAAGCTTTCCTCCGGACTTGGTCGCCGTGTTGTCTCCTGGCGTGGTCTTGACGGGGTTGTCATGTCCTCCTCAACGGCATACATGTACACTACATCTTCTGGTGGAGGGTGTGCGCTTGGTGATGGAAGGGGGTCGAAGGTCCCATTCATCACATCCATGTCACCCCCCTGCTCCAGCATCGGGGAAACAGGGGCATTAACACCTAGCAAATAATGTATGCCCGCTATGTCAGCCTCTATCTTCTCCATCCGTCGATCCACCCGTTGATCCATATGTATCATCTGTTGATCCATTTGTAGCATCCATTGCTCCACATTTAGCTTTGTCTCGAGAAGCAGATCCAGAAGCAGATCTATCTTTGCTAGCACAATAGAATTCCCAGGGAGATCCACAGTTATCCCATTCAGCTTCCGGAGTAACGAGCTGCTTCTTGTGCATGGCGTGTGAACATCTGGGGGGATGGGTGCAACGGAGGATGAGATGGGGGTTCCAAGGAGAGAAGCAGCAGCGACATCGAAGAAGAGTGGAGGAGGTGACCTGTGGATATCCGGTAGAGGAGAAGTGGCAGTGTCGTCGAAGAGGGATGGAGAAAGTGACCTGTGGATTTCCGGGCGAGAAGCAGAGTCGTCTAAGAGCAAAGGAGAAAGTGACCCGTGGATTTCAGAGGCAGCGTCGTCGGATAGAACTGGAGAAGATGGCCTGTGGGTTTCCGTGAGGGCGGCGGCGGCAGCGTCAAGGACGAGGGGTGGAGAAGACGGGCTGAAGATTTCCGGGACAGCGGCGGCAGAGTCGTCGAAGCGTATGTGAGGAAGTGGTCTGCGGGTTCGATGGGTTGGCTGGCAATCGTTTCGCTTCGAGAGTACATCACCGTATATCTTCTTGACATAATAAGGCTGACGTCTATGAAAACCCTTAGCCTTTGGGGTCAGCAGAAGGTTTTCTTTATTGTTCTTAGCCTGTCGCTTTTGCCTTGGCGTGGAAACGGCAACCGCCTTTCGCTTTTTCTGCTTGACAGGCACGGCAGAGGCGAGTGGGTTCCTGTGTCCGTAGAATCGGGGTTGCTCCATGGAAGCAGGTGGCACAATCCAGTATCTGGACAAGGGCAAGTTCAGATAAAGATCATCGAGTGGTGGGCTATGCAAAGTGTGTAACCTTTTATGCATGGTGACCAGGTACAGGTGTTGAAAGTGGGCGTACTCTAATGTGAGTCATTACCGTATAAATACACCATCCATTTTGTGGATTCACTGCACATTGAATACACATCGACTAAACATCGAATATACATTCTTGTGTTTGTATTTCTTTCTACTCGCAGCAATGCCTGTTAAAAAGATTTCCAAGGAGCTGAGCATGCGAATTAAGGACATGTACACGAGCGGACACCGAATTGCTGCTATCCAACGCTGGTTAGCTACTTCTGGCATCGTTGTGCCAGCAACCACCATGAGCTATCATGCACACGGAAAAAACAGAGACCGCAAAAGGGCACCAAGGGTAACTAACGCGTAAGTATATTTATACAACTTTAAAATAAAATAAATTTTAATTTAAATCTAATAATTTTGTTATTTCTGTTGATTTATATTGCAACAGTATATATATTTTGTATATTTATATTTATATTACAACATTATATATATTTTGTATATTTATATTTATATCAGTACAGTATATATATTTTATATATTTATATTACAACAGTATATATATTTTGTATATATACTGTAGTACAACAGTATATATATTTTGTATATTTATATTTATATCAGTACAGTATATATATTTTGTATATTTATATTTATATTACAACAGTATATATATTTTGTATATATATAGTACAACAGTATATATATTTTGTATATTTATATTTATATCAGTACAGTATATATATTTTGTATATTTAAATTTATATTACAATAGTATATATATATTTTGTATATATATAGTACAACAGTATATATATTTTGTATATTTATATTTATATATAAATGTTATATTGCTGCATATTAATAAAACAATATATTTTCTTAACATTGTAGGGAGACAACTCTTCTGGTGGACAAAATAAGTGAGGAGAATGATGAGAAGAGTGCATTAAGGGTCAAAAACACTCTGCAGGAAAAGCACAATCTGACTGTATCCGAGAGCAGCATAAAGAAGATGAGACGCAGCATTGGATGGAAATATGGACGTGTGAGGTTAGTACTGGATAGTACAGGAGGTAAAAGTGTTGTTTAAGAAACTGTACTGTACCGCTAAAATTATTTAATCTTTGTCATTACAGAGCATACCCCATGATACGGGATGCAAACAAAATCAAAAGAGTGGTCAAGGCCCAGGCATGTATCGACAGTGGGGAGACTTTCCAGGATTGCATCTTCACTGATGAGTCTACTGTGTCGCTGGAGAGATTTGCAAGCTTTGCATTCCACAAAAAAGGCCGCATATCTTTGAAGCCGCGGCCAAAACACCCCATGAAGCTGCATGTGTGGGGTGCCATCTCTAGGCGTGGACCAGGATGCATTGTCATCTTTGAAGGTAAAATATATCAAATATAATGTAGCCTAATGTACTGTACTTTACTAGTGTAACCTTACTGTATGAACTGTACTGAACTATTGTGCAGTTTTTTGAGCACTTTTCTTTTCTTGCTATAGGAATAATGAATAAAGCTTTCTTCCAAGACAATATATCACACGCGAGTTCCCCAATGGTCACCGCTTCTACCAGGACAACGATCCGAAGCACACTGCGTCAACAGCGCATATCCTTGAGCGCGGTATCAACTGGGTGAAGACGCCAGCGGAGTAAGTGCAGTAGACCGTGTCTCATTTTTTTCCCCACTGTTTTTACTGTGTACTGTATCTCTTAAACTAATTGTCCTTTTTTTCCAATGACAGATCGCCAGACTTCAATCCGATCGAAATGGTCTGGCATCAGCTGAAGGACCTTATCCGAAAGTGGCGAAACCCTCCAAAAAGGACGAGTTGTTGAAAGGCATAATGAGTTTTTGGAACGATGTACTCACCGTGGAACGCTGCAATAAATATATAGACCATATTGCGACTGTGTTGCCCATTGTGATCGCGCGTAATGGGCAAGCATCAGGAAAGTAGTACTGTGCTGTAGTATTGTTAGTACATAATGATACAGGTAAGTATGGCACAGATTTTTTCTTTTCCAATAGTCAGAGTATACAGTAGTTACAGTTTTTTTCTTTACAGAGAGAGCAGCACCAGCCATCAGGTTACAGTACATAGTATTTAACAGTAGTCAGAGTATACAGTAGTTCCAGTATTGACTAGTTTGACAGTAGTACAGTAACTGCCTACTAACTGCTCAATTTTTTTCTTTCCAGAGAAAGCAGCACCATCCATCTACAGTAGTACTACACATCACATAATGCCATAATACAGTACGCACATAACTGCACTAATTTTTTGTTTTCTTGTCGTTTCAGGAAAAAAGGGTGGCCTGGGGGGAGGTGGGGGTTTTGTGTCCAGTCTAATCTGTTTGTACAGTAAAATATACAGTATATAAAGAGCAGTATTGATGTACACAAAACCTCTCCTCTCTCAATTAACTACTGTACTGTACACGGAATGAGGAACAAGATAAAGACGGAAAAATAATATTACTATGTATACTGTATATATATATATATATATATATATATATATATATATATATATATATATATATATATATATATATATATAGTATATATATATATATTATACATACAGTACATTACAGTATATATATTATTAAATAATATTCTTATAAATGTGCATAATTCATGTTTCGCCATGTTTTACAAATGTTTTCTAAATGTTTATCCAATTTCAATCTGCCAGAAGAACTCAATAAAGACTGCATTATGTATTATTCATGATTATTTTTATATTTGTATTTTTTTGTTCCTGATGAAATAAAAAAAATATTTATTCACATTCCTGGTAATCATAATCATTGACAACAACCACCCCCCCCCCCACCCCCACAGTATAAGAATGAATGTCAAAACAGCATGAATCAGTTAATATTTTTTTTACTCTCAATTCTCACAATGCTGTGCAAATCAGATTTACATTTCAAATTCGAGAAGGGGTTTTCCAAAGCGTTACCATAAACAAAGCCTCAAAGGGTTGGGGGGGGGGGGGTTGGGTGAGTCATGGGCAGTAATCAGCTAGTTCCCATCTCAAAGAGGCTTAGAGTACACGCAGGCGCAGTAAGGTGATTGACACTCGGCTAGGGACGGATTAAAAACACAATTACTAACTTCATAAAATGAATGACTCTGTGGAGGTGTCTGTCGAATGACTCTGTGGACAGGGGGGGGGTTGGGTGACTCATGTGCAGTAAGCAGTTAGCTCCCATCTCAAAGAGGCTTAGAGTACACGCAGGTGCAGTGAGGTGATTGACACTCGGCTAGGGACGGGTTAAAAACACAATGACTAACTTCAGAAAATGAATGACTCTGTGGAGGTATCTGTCAAAAAGAGTTTGTGTGTGCGTGGGGGAGGGATGAAGAATTAGTTGTGCTGCAGTTCAAAGAAATTACATACTGTAGAGTAGAGTACAGTAATTTCAAAAGGCAGTTCATCATAATAATTTGATCAATAAACCCCCAAATACAGTACATAAAAAGCAAGTCACTTTATCTCCCTGTGCCTCAGGCACCAAAAACATACAGTAGATTGTGAGCTCCACGGGACAGGGATGGACCTGTGCCTGCAAAATGTCTCTGGAAAGCGCTACGTATACTGTAACTAACAGAGCTATACAAAAACATGCTATTATTATTATTATAATATCAAGGTGATGCTCTGTGCAAATCAAATTCGAGAAGGGATTTTCCAAAACGTTGCTGTAAACAAAGCCTCAAAGCTCCCGTCTCAAAGATAATTACACGCAGGCGCAGTGAGGCTTTGTACTGTAGCTCGGCTAAGGACGGATTAAGAACACAATGGCAAGATTCAGAAAATTAACGACTCTGTGGAGAGGGGGGTGTTGGGTGACTCATGCGCAGTAAGCAGCTAAGCAGCTAAATAGCTCCCATCTGAAAAAGGATCACACACAGGAGCAGTGAGGCTTTGAAGCTCAGCTATGGATTGATTAAGAACACAATGGCAAGATTCAGAAAATTAATGACTCTGTGGAGACGGGGGGGTTGGGTGACTCATGCTCAGTAAGCAGCTAGCTTCCATCTCAAATAGGCTTAGAGTACACGCAGGCGCAGTGAGGCGATTGACGCTCGGCTAGGGACGGATTAAAAACACAATGACTAACTTCAGAAAATGAATGACTCTGTGCAGGTGACTGTCGAATGACTTTGTGGAGGGTGGGGGGGTTGGGTGACTCATGCGCTGTAAGCAGCTAAGCAACTAAATACAGTAGCTCCCATCTGAACAAGGATTACACGCAGGTGCAGTGAGGCTTTGAAGCTCGGCTATGGACGGATTCAAAACACAATGGCAAGATTCCAAAAATTAAAGACAGCCGCATGAAGTTCAAAGCTAAAGACATACTTTAATTTCAAAAGGCAGTTTATCATAATAATACACCCCCAAATACAGTACGTAAAAAGCACACAAATCAACCATGTGCAGTCAAACGCAGAGGGTCGCAGACAAAAGCTACAGTGAGATGGTTTTTGCAGGCTTGTGGAGAAAAAAAAAAAAAATTACAATAAAAAAAATTCTTAATTTTTTTTTGGTCACTCACTCAGGCAAGCAAGCAGTGGTGGGCGAAGTTACAGGCGCATGCGCAGTAAATTCCTGCTGTCAAGCAGCAATGTGATTGAAACCAGACACATGTTCAAAGGAATGGTGTGGGAGAGATGTACTGCATTGCACAGAAGATAAGAAGTTGAAATACCCTGCAGTGCAGTTAATTATCCTGAGCGAGGGGAGAGCGCTGTATATGCAGAAATGTGACACTGTTACAGTTCTGTACACGCCTATGCATTTCAACAATTTTCAAATGAGACATACTGTACAGCAGCACAGCACCGCAAATGCATGTATACTTTAAATATGCAAATTTACAATTACTGCGCGCGCACACACAGACTGTGTACTGATGTAGGTTGAACCGCGAAGGTATTAGACTTCCAAGACAACAGCTCGCAAACGCCCCCCTGAGTTTTTACACGGCATTGCAGTATTGCAGACAGCGAGAATAAAATGCTAATATCACGAGCGCGAAAGTAACGCAGTTCACTCCGGGCGAAAACGACACAAAACCGCACATAATCGGGATAATCTGAAAATCGCGGATCTAGCCGATTTAGACTAAAGGCGGTCGCCACTGTATGCTAAATTTAGACAACATATATTTTATCCTATATCTATACTTATTGATCCAGAGGAAGGCAAACAAAACCGCAGAGTCCCATCATCCAATGATATCTCATAAAGGGAAAATTAAATTCCTTCCTGACTCCAAGAATTGGCAATCGGATTAATCCCTGGATCAACATCCTTCCCATGTTTACTTATTTGGTATATCATACAGGACACCTACAAGCTCATATTGAACCCTCAAAATAACTACAACATATATATAAGCATATAAGTGTCACAGAGGAGTGCTACTGAGCATGGCAATATATATTTAAAACCAGAGACAGAACATGAAACACAGACAGAGCTCAGTGCACATCCAGTAAAACTTATACACGGTACAGTGCCTAAATATATATGTATAGATATCTTTTGAATAAAATGGTCTTTTAGTTTAACATTTTGGCCAAAGTGTTGTAAGCCCCTGAGCCACTACATGGCAGACCACATCTCAAGGGTACCTAACACTAATATAAATTCTTAAAACCTGTGCATTACCAGGAAGAATGATTTATAATAAATCTGTCAAAATTAGTTGCATAGTTCTAAGTCTGATTGAAGCTCTTATTAACCTGTACATTACCAGGAACAGCATTCTGTATTAGATTTGTCACAATCAAACTGCAAGCAAGCAAGTTCCCCTGAGAGTTTGAGATGCAATGGAGTGAGATTTTAACCATTTAAATGTGGGAGGGGTGAGCTTCAAACTAGGTAGGAGGAGCCACCCTTCAATCAGCTAAGACCAGCTGCACAAGACTTGTAAAACATACAGGACACCTACAAGCTCATATTGAAACCCCAAAATAACCACAACATATATATAAGCATATAAGTGTCACAGTGGAGTGCTCTTAGAAAACAAGGGGAGGGTTGGGGAGTGATCACAGGGCCACACTAATTGAGTAAAGTGAAAAAGTATATAATAATAATGGTAATTGTAAATGTGGGTGCTCTAGGTTTCTTAATCGTGGCTATAACATCAAGACACTGAACAAGGCTTACCATCGGGCACTACATAGTGATAGGTGTTCACTTTTGTCCAATAACAAGGTTAAATCTAAGGACAAAATTATTAGAGTCATTGGCACCTACAATAAAAGATGGTGGGCCATTAAAAAGATTTTCGCTAGACACTGGCATCTCCTTCAAGCGGATGATGACTTGGTGAGGGTTATAGGCTCTAAACCCACTATTACCAGCAGATGGTCTAAGAACCTACGAGACTCACTCGTGAATAGTCATTTTCAGCGTCCAAGAATTACAACTTGGCTGAGCCCTGTGAAGGGCATGTATCGCTGTCAAGGGTGTAAAGCATGCAGACATATTGACGTCGGCAAAGTGTTCACAAATCATGACAGTACATCTCAATTCTGTGTGGACAGCTTTATCAACTGTCGGACTCCCAACGTTATCTATCTTATCACATGTAATTGTGGCAAGAGATACGTTGGAAAAATGACAAGACAACTCCGCAGACGTGTTCTAGAACACATTAATTCCATCAAGCACTCTGCCGAGACTTCAGTCGCCAGACACGTCACACAATATCACAACGGCGATATTAGTGTAATCAAGTTCATGGGCATTTATCAGTTGAAATGTCCCATGAGAGGGGGTAATATTGACCAATCTCTGCTTTGTATCGAAGCAGAATGGATCTACAAACTTAAAACTAGGAGCCCTAATGGACTCAATGAGGGGTTTACTTTCACACCCTTTATTTGACCCGAGAGCGCCCCCTGGTTGGACCTTGATATTCATATTTATCCTTCATCATTTTTTCTGTAGGTTAGATGTGAATATACAATTTACATATGCGAAAAATTCACGAAGAGCCAGGCTATTTCCCATGCCCATGATGTTGGTTCCCAGCTGTAGGTATTGATATAAACTATAGGATTATTAATATCATTTATTATATTATTGACTGTAATACCAGAGCTCTAAATACCCAATAGTGGTGTTTGGTCGTTGTGTACATGTGTATATGCGTATAATTAACTCGGTGCAGAAAATAACTTCACGCATATATACACTTATTTGTTTCTTAAAATTTGTTTTATTTTCATTTTTATCACTACATTACATTATGACACACTGTGGAGGAAATAACATTGGGGGACCATAAAGAAAGAACTATACACTAGTAATCACTCCTTAAAATACAGTGGACTAAGGTCCTGCTGTTACTTCTCTATCCCTGTTAAATACAGTACCTATATCCCGTGGCATGGTACAAATATCATGTCACTTTAAATCAGTATCCTAAAGCAACCTTCTCCACCTGTCTGCGCATGCGCGATGTAAATGCGATCAGACACTGTCAACTGACTCAGCGCACACTCGCTAGCAGTGATGGACATTTGTTTTCATTTCAAAGTCCTCACGCATGCGCTGTGCGAGGCGAGATTAGATGTATAAGCTGTGAAATTTTCAGAGTCCCGGCGCATGCACACTCAGCTCCTGCGGTTCAATTGGAAAGTTGCCCAGTTCCTGCGCGTGCGCGGGGCGCTGTGGTAAGGTGGGAGAATCTAAACTGCCCACGCATGCACAGGAAGGTAGTGTGAGTGCAGGAGGACATTACTATGTCCCCAGGCATGCGCAGTTGAAGGGCTGATGATCAGCAGCTTCTAAGTCCCTGCGCATGCCTCCATTACGTTACTAGGACCTTGGCAAATATTTTCAAAGTGCCGACGCATGCGCACTAGGACTAGGTGGGATCTGCTTTGTTCACCAACACCCTGCACATGCGCAGTGCAGCTCTACACGCCGATCATATAGGTGAGTTCTAAGAACTAAAAACAATCGTACCAACATAATTAAAAGACACTTTATCATCTGAATGTGTAGTTAATTGTCTTTATTGCTTACTATGGCCATATGTGTGTTCAGGAGGTGTACTTAGGTATATGATGCACTGTGTATGTGCAACAGCTGTTAATCATTAATGACTAATTAAGGTACTGCTGGGGTATAAAAGGTTTCAGTCCCCTCTCCCCCAGTAATAATAATTTGTCCCTGAAGAAGCTCCTTTGCTGGAGGGAAACGTGTGTTGGACGCGCAGTTGTGTCAGTCTCCTACTTGGAGCTGTTTTAATGTAGTGCCTTAAGTCTCCTGGTTCTATCTATGCAGACGGCATTAGCTTGATAAATATAACAACAGGCAGTGAGTCTGTTTTCCTGCTATACACAATACATGATATATACACAATCTAAGCCTCTCTGCTGGGTAACTCTATGTCAATGGCACTGTGAGTACCAGCTCAACTATACTGAGGGTTATTGTGGATTGATTGCGTCTGTGTCAGCGTCACTTCTTAAGCATATGCATTTAATACAACCATAGGTGTTCGCTGCTATATATATCATTGCAGGATTGCTGTGTCTTTGACCAGTTAAAGGCTCACTGAGTAGGATACGGTTACCTACAGTCTGCATTTATACTCCAGAGGGGTTAATACCCTGACTTTCAGCATCCACTGTCCTGTCAAACCCAGGAATATTGTATTTGGGTTTGCACAATCATACATTTATTGACAGGGTTGCATGCTATTGAATATTTAATTCATTTTTTAAAAACACATAGTACACTACGTTTGGTAATATATGTTTTAAGTAAATTTATTAAAAGTTAGATTTTACAATATGTAGGTGTGCAGTTAGTGAATTCTTTAGGGGACTCATTCATTTTGTGTTCCCCTTCCCCCTCTTTTTGCCTGATTCACAGTGGAGTGCTACTGAGCATGGCAATAAATATTTAAAACCAGAGACAGAACATGAAACACAGACAGAGCTCAGTGCACATCCAGTGAAATTTATACACGGTACAGTGCCTAAATATATATGTATAGATATCTTTTTAATAAAATGGTCTTTTAGTTTAACATTTTGGCCAAAGTGTTGTAAGCCCTTGAGCCACTACACGGCAGACCACATCTCAAGGGTACCCAACACTAATATAAATTCTTAATAACCTGTGCATTACCAGGAAGAGTGAATTATAATAAATCTGTCAAAATTAGTTGCATAGTTCTAAGCCTGATTGAAGCTCTTATTAACCTGTACATTACCAGGAAAAGCACTCTGTATTAGATTTGTCACCATCAAACTGCAAGCAAGCAAGTTCCCCTGAGAGTGGGAGATGCAATGGAGTGAGCTTTTAACCATTTAGTTGTGGGAGTGGGTGAGCTTCAAACTAGGTAGGAGGAGCCACCCTCCAATCAGCTAAGACCAGCTGAACAAGAATTGTAAAACATACAGGACACCTACAAGCTCATATTGAACCCCCAAAATAACCATAAAATATATATAAGCGTATAAGTCTCACAGAGGAGTGCTACTGAGCATGGCAATATATATTTAAAACCAGAGACAGAACATGAAACACAGATAGAGCTCAGTGCACATCCAGTGAAATTTATACACGGTACAGTGCCTAAATATATATGTATAGATATCTTTTGAATAAAATGGTCTTTTAGTTTAACATTTTGGCCAAAGTGTTGTAAGCACTTGAGCCACTACACGGCAGACCACATCTCAAGGGTACCCAACACTAATATAAATTCTTAATAACCTGTGCATTACCAGGAAGAGTGAATTATAATAAATCTGTCAAAATTAGTTGCATAGTTCTAAGTCTGATTGAAGCTCTTATTAACCTGTACATTACCAGGAAAAGCACTCTGTATTAGATTTGTCACAATCAAACTGCAAGCAAGCAAGTTCCCCTGAGAGTGGGAGATGCAATGGAGTGAGCTTTTAACCATTTAAATGTGGGAGGGGGTGAGCTTCAAACTAGGTAGGAGGAGCCACCCTCCAATCAGCTAAGACCAGCTGAACAAGAATTGTAAAACATACAGGACATCGACAAGCTCATATTGAACCCCCAAAATAAACACAAAAGATATCTATACATATATATTTAGGCACTGTACTGTGTATAAGTTTCACTGGATGTGCACTGAGCTCTGTCTGTGTTTCATGTTCTGTCTCTGGTTTTAAATATATATTGCCATGCTCAGTAGCACTCCTCTGTGACATTTATATGCCTATATATATGTTGTGGTTATTTTGGGGGTTCAATATGAGCTTGTAGGTGTCCTGTATGTTTTACAATTCTTGTGAAGCTGGTCTTAGCTGATTGGAGGGTGGCTCCTCCTACCTAGTTTGAAGCTCACCCCCTCCCACATTTAAATGGTTAAAAGCTCACTCCATTGCATCTCCCACTTTCTGGGGAACTTGCTTGCTTGCAGTTTGATTGTGACAAATCTAATACAGAGTGCTTTTCCAGGTAATGTACAGGTTAATAAGAGCTTCAATCAGACTTAAAACTATGCAACTAATTTTGACAGATTTATTATAAATCATTCTTCCTGGTAATGCACAGGTTATTAAGAATTTATATTAGTGTTAGGTACCCTTGAGATGTGACAAAAAGAAAAGAGGTTGGGGCGCTCCCTATTTGTATAGGCTTGTGATGCTGCCTGTGTGGTGAAGTGTAACCAAAGAAAGGGTAGTGTATACTTGCCCTTGTTGTTTTCTGCAGCTGGACCAGTAGAGAAGATAAAGCCCGGAATCTTCTTATAGTTGCAGTGGAGATGGAGGGTTGGTCAGCGCACGGGATTTAGCTCGAACATGGAGATAAGAAGATATGGAACACGAAATTAGTGTTTTGGTAGCCAAACAGTACAATAGAGAGTAAAAAAGTTTTCCTTTAGGATACTTGATATTATTAAAAATATTTTAAAAAGAGAAAATTTCTTAAATAAAATTCTTAAATAAAAATGTGTGGTTTATTGAGCTATTTGTGGGCAGATGCAAAATATGTGCTATATGTGGATGACTAGCAGGGCTTCTGTGTGTTTGTATAGCCTGCTGTTGGTCTGGGGTTAAAAGGGATAATGGGGCTGGTTAGCAGAGTCTAGTGTGCAGTCTTTCCTTCACGGAATGCTGCCAGAAGCAATGAATGGCTTTCTCACCCTCCTAGTGGAGGCAGTATGTGAGTTGCTTCTCTCCCGGGTGCCCAAATTGAAAGAAAAGGGCCGAACTCGGTGAGTGAGCAAATAAGATTTATTAGGTACAAAAAACAAAATAACACTCATGATACAGCTTTGAAAACAGCCCAGCATCAGCCCGATCGTCCGGTATTGTTCCTCTCACCAGTGTGGCTCCCGTGGTCGCGTCCGACGGCGGGACCGGAAGAGGAGGTCTTACCGGATGTCAGCAGGCTGGCTGGGTCCTTCAGTCAATGGGCTCCGGCAGGGAACTACGCGTTTCACAGTGATGCTTCGTCAGGTTCCTGCCGGATGCCCTGTGTCTTCCCTCTTTATAGGCTGATATCTAATTGATGATTGGATTGGCATCAATTGGTGCTGGTACAATTACATGGCGTAAAACAACCTTTATTCCTTGTTGGGTCTTGGACTATTGTCCAATGATGTGAAAAAGTGATTAAAAGTGTTAAAAAGCTAAATACATACATAAATACATACAATGGTGGTGTAGATAGTAATAATATTATATAAAGCAGTTAATCATGCACACATGATATCTATTCTCCATATTAGATCTCTGGGATTCTAGTTATCTCTCTTGTGGTGCAAACAATTAGTGATTAGGGCAATATGCACACGTCTTTAAACAAATCTCTTAAAATTGGAGGCAGGTGCAGCAGAATACATTGTGACCTTAACCTTTAAACAATTTGTTAAACGAATTGACTTGCATTCCCAAAATGGCTTTTGCATTTAGAATTTGCATTTCTGTGGTGTGTAACATTTAAGCTAAATGTGTTCATGGCTCTGCCAGTATGCGAAACAGCTCAAGTTCTGATTTTAAAAAGATGAAAAATTAAAAGTTGTAAAAGTGAATAAATTTAGAAAATTTAAAAAATATATAAAATATAAAATATAAGAAAATGGAAATTTTGTGGGGCAACCATATGGTATCACTTATGTGTTCAATAATAATCAGTGCTAATAAACATTTGGTGTGTTACCCAGGCTGATATGATATTTTAAAAGGTATTTTAAGATTTATTTTAAAATATTTGAAATATTTGAAGTTCTTGTATATGTCTTGACTCCCCCTTGTGGCTAGTTTAGAAAATAGCAATGGTATCTTAATGAAATAAAATATATTCTTTAAAATGATAGGTCAGTAGTTCAAAATAATGATCAGTAATTTAGAAATGTGTGGAACTCAAATTTTAGTGTGTATTTCCAGTGTTTATAGTGTGTGGTTCATTGGGGATTTGACCCCACGGTCATAATGGCCCTCACTCAATAGCAGTGTGATAAGTTAGCTATGCTACACAGAGGCAGATAGACTCCATATACTCGTTGGTATAATAGCAAACATGTGAACATAAAGAATATAGAAATATGTACGGTGAAGATGATAAATAACAAATATGAGTGAATCATCAAATTGCGGCGGTACTGGTACAAAAGTGGGAGAGGGATGGAGAGAAAGGAGAGAAGAAGAGAAACATAATTAGTGTGTTAAAAAATATATATATATATATATATGTTTTATTCAAGAAAAGCCCCGATATCGATGTCAATGTTAAGTCCTTGGGGTGCTAGCATCTTTAATTTATAAATCCATAGTGTCTCCTTTCTTGCTAGTTTTGTAAGTCTATCTCCCCCTCTCCAAAGGGGGGGAATCTGTTCTATGGCTCTATAGGTCAAGCCAGAGGGATCTCCCTGATGTTGTAGTGAAAAATGTTTTGACACGCTATGGGTCATAACCTGTCGTCGGATGTTACCAATATGTTCTAATATACGAACCCTTAGTGGTTGGCTGGTGCGGCCGACATACTGGAGTCCACAGGGGCAGCTTAGTAGATAGACCACGTAGTCGCTCTTGCAATTGATAAAGTGCTTGGTTTTGAATTGTTCACCTGTTACATGTGATGAAAAGTCTATTTTGTCGTTTGACCCTTGTTTGCAAGCTTTACAGGCGCTGCACTTAAAAAAAACCTTGGCTGTTGATAGCCAATTCTCTTCCCTTTTGGTGTTATCAGTTCTGAAAAGACTGGGTGCTAGTTTGTTCTTTATATTGTCTGCTTTTTTAAAAATGACCTTAGGGCTTTCTGGGAGGTAGTTGCTGGCCTTTTTCTGCTGATTTCTTCCTCCCCGTTTTCCTCGTGTGGTCTTTTTCTGGCCCCTGTGTTCGGGGAGTCTTGTTCTCTCTGTCCTTCTAAGAGTAAATATCTGTTCTGTGTCGTTAGAGGGGGGGCTTTCCTCACTGGGGCCTTCTCTAAAAAAGGCCCAGAATGTCCTGAGTGTCTGGGTGGTGACCTTTGATCTCTCCTTGGGCTACGTTCCCTTTCATATCTATTTTCTCTCTGTTCTAGCGGAGATCTTGCTCTGTGGTTTTCTATGGGAGATCTGGCCCTGTGATGGTGCTCGTGGTAATCGCTGTGTTTGGTGGTGTGAGATTTATATTTCCATTGGTCATCATATTGGTGTCCCTGTCTGTATTGTCTTTTCTCTTCATCCCTTCTTGAATAAAAAATATATATATATATATATATATATATATATATATATATATATATATATATATATATATATATATATATATATATATATATATATATTTTAACACACTAATTATGTTTCTCTTCTTCTCTCCTTTCTCTCCATCCCTCTCCCACTTTTGTACCAGTACCGCCGCAATTTGATGATTCACTCATATTTGTTATTTATCACCTTCACCGTACATATTTCTATATTCTTTATGTTCACATGTTTGCTATTATACCAACGAGTATATGGAGTCTATCTGCCTCTGTGTAGCATAGCTAACTTATCACACTGCTATTGAGTGAGGGCCATTATGACCGTGGGGTCAAATCCCCAATGAACCACACACTATAAACACTGGAAATACACACTAAAATTTGAGTTCCACACATTTCTAAATTACTGATCATTATTTTGAACTACTGACCTATCATTTTAAAGAATATATTTTATTTCATTAAGATACCATTGCTATTTTCTAAACTAGCCACAAGGGGGAGTCAAGACATATACAAGAACTTCAAATATTTCAAATATTTTAAAATAAATCTTAAAATACCTTTTAAAATATCATGTCAGCCTGGGTAACACACCAAATGTTTATTAGCACTGATTATTATTGAACACATAAGTGATACCATATGGTTGCCCCACAAAATTTCCATTTTCTTATATTTTATATTTTATATATTTTTTATATTTTCTAAATTTATTCACTTTTACAACTTTTAATTTTTCATCTTTTTAAAAACAGAACTTGAGCTGTTTCACATACTGGCAGAGCCATGAACACATTTAGCTTAAATGTTACACACCACAGAAATGCAAATTCTAAATGCAAAAGCCATTTTGGGAATGCAAGTCAATGCGTTTAACAAAATGTTTAAAGGTTAAGGTCACAATGTATTCTGCTGCACCTGCCTCCAATTTTAAGAGATTTGTTTAAAGACGTGTGCATATTGCCCTAATCACTAATTGTTTGCACCACAAGAGAGATAACTAGAATCCCAGAAATCTAATATGGAGAATAGATATCATGTGTGCATGATTAACTGCTTTATATAATATTATTACTATCTACACCACCATTGTATGTATTTATGTATGTATTTAGCTTTTTAACACTTTTAATCACTTTTTCACATCATTGGACAATAGTCCAAGACCCAACAAGGAATAAAGGTTGTTTTACGCCATGTAATTGTACCAGCACCAATTGATGCCAATCCAATCATCAATTAGATATCAGCCTATAAAGAGGGAAGACACAGGGCATCCGGCAGGAACCTGACGAAGCATCACTGCGAAACGCGTAGTTCCCTGCCGGAGCCCATTGACTGAAGGACCCAGCCAGCCTGCTGACATCCGGTAAGACCTCCTCTTCCGGTCCCGCCGTCGGACGCGACCACGGGAGCCACACTGGTGAGAGGAACAATACCGGACGATCGGGCTGATGCTGGGCTGTTTTCAAAGCTGTATCGTGAGTGTTATTTTGTTTTTTGTACCTAATAAATCTTATTTGCTCACTCACCGAGTTCGGCCCTTTTCTTTCAATTTGGGCACCCGGGAGAGAAGCAACTCACATACTGCCTCCACTAGGAGGGTGAGAAAGCCATTCATTGCTTCTGGCAGCATTCCGTGAAGGAAAGACTGCACACTAGACTCTGCTAACCAGCCCCATTATCCCTTTTAACCCCAGACCAACAGCAGGCTATACAAACACACAGAAGCCCTGCTAGTCATCCACATATAGCACATATTTTGCATCTGCCCACAAATAGCTCAATAAACCACACATTTTTATTTAAGAATTTTATTTAAGAAATTTTCTCTTTTTAAAATATTTTTAATAATATCAAGTATCCTAAAGGAAAACTTTTTTACTCTCTATTGTACTGTTTGGCTACCAAAACACTAATTTCAAGTTCCATATCTTCTTATCTCCATGTTCGAGCTAAATCCCGTGCGCTGACCAACCCTCCATCTCCACCCTTGAGATGTGCTCTGCCGTGTAGTGGCTCAAGGGCTTGCAACACTGGCCAAAATGTTAAACTAAAAGACCATTTAATTCAAAAGATATCTATACATATATATTTAGGCACTGTACCGTGTATAAGTTTCACTGGATGTGCACTGAGCTCTGTCTGTGTTTCATGTTCTGTCTCTGGTTTCAAATATTATTTGGTATATCCCTGTATACCTTTCCTATCTAAAATATGTCAAACCTTTTTTTGAACAAATCTATTATATCTGCCATCACAGTTTTCATGGGTAATGAATTCCACATTTTACTGCTCTTACTGTAAAGAACCCTTTCCTTTGTTGCTGGTGAAATCTCCTTTCTTCCAACCTTAAGGGATGCCCCCGAGTCCTTTGTACTGCCCGTGGGATGAATAGTTCTTTTGAAAGCTCCTTGTATTGTCTCTGAATATATTTGTATATAGTTATCAAATCCCCTCTTAGACACCTCTTTTCTAATGTAAATAAATCTAATTTAGCTAGTCTCTCCTCATAAGTTAGATTTTCCATCCCTTTATTTATTTGGTGGCTCTTCTCTGCACTCTCTCTAGTTCCATAATGTCTTTTCTGAGGATTGGTGCCCAAAATTGTACCCCATATTCAAGGTGTGGTCTTACTAATGCTTTGTAAAGGGGCATAATTATGTTTACTTCCCTTCCTTCCATTGCCTGTTTGATGCAAGATAAGAACTTGTTTGCCTTTGCAGCTACTGTATGACTTTGGGCACTATTGCTAAGCCTGCTGTCTACAAACACTCCTAAATCCTTCTCCATCAAGAATTCCCCCAATTTATCCCCATTTAATTTGTATATAATGTAATAATCCATATGGAAACAAAAAACAAAAATAAAAGATCGTTACAACAATCTAGACAGAAAATGTGTACACATGTACACTTGCTCAAATATCTTTTTTCCTCCGCTGAGTAAAAATTGGAATCCTACTCACAGAAATTACTAGAATATAAGACTTAGTATGTGGATTCCACTGGTGTTCTGGTCCCAAATTAGTAGCTTGGTCTCAGGCTCTCCGATCAGCCGCACAGTCCTGACTCCTCTGACTCATCACCGCTCAGACTCTCTTACTGACGTCACTTCCAGATGCTTCCAGCTATGGAGTCCTAGCTGTGTCAGAATACCCTACCCCTGAGGAAGTGACCCACAATTAGAGTCTTCAAACGCGTAGGATGTGTACATTTTTATTTTTTTCTGCACAGGATTGATACCAGAGGCCGGCGGGAGTCCTCGGATGGTCACCACGGATGTCAAGGGGCCTCCAGGTGGTCTCCGTGGGTATCCGGGTGTCCCCGCTGGCCTGTGGTATCAATCCTGTGCATAAAAGAAAAATGCAATACATTAAAATAAATACACCCACCCCCCAATACATGCAGTACAGTAATGGGCAAAATTACTATTATCCAGATATGGATAATAGTGCATTTTCCGATTTAAAACAACACATAAATAAGCAGCATAAAGTAAATTAAACTGGCACATACCCCTGCCAGGATGAAGACTGTCCTCATCCTCATGACCGTCCTTGTCCTCCGTGGGCATCAACAGCAACAGCACAATAAAATAAATTGACTGACATGGTGGCACTCCCATGCCCTGTGGGCATGAGCAGCCACTATGCCAGGCAACATGCATCCTGCCAATCTTCAAAAATAGCCACTTATAAAAAACACATTTAATTTTAATCTTAAAAATGCCATAAAAACATTGACTAGCATGGATGCACTCCCATGCACAGTGGGCATGAGCTGCCACTATGCCAGTCAACATGCATCCTGTCAATCTTCAAAACAAGCTTCTAATAAAAAACACATTCAATTTTAGTCTTAAAAATACCACAAAAAGAGAGGCGGAGCTTGGGAGCTGTGGTGCATGGATGTTTGTTAGCTGAGCTCCAGCCCGTCAGTGCAAACAATTAACTAAATATTCAGCATTTTTGGCACAAAAATTTACAATAAGACATCCTCCAGTATCTGAACAGCGGGGGATGCCGCTGACCACAAGAAGGGGCAGAAAAGTCACTTCAGTAGCAAGCTACTTCCATAAAACCCCTTGCAAGTCCCCTGCAGCAATGGCGACGGGTGGGAAAAGCAAGGAGAGCAGGAACAAGGACAGACCTCTCCCCCAATTGCCCAACGATGAGACGGTCACAGACACAGATCCAGGGGCAAACAGACCACCCGCAGGAGCTAGAGACCAGGAGTGGGCCAGGGTTAAGGATATAAAAGAATTATGTGGGGAGATGAGGACATTTTTCAAGTCTGAACTATGGACCCTACGCAAAGACCTGGACGCCCTGGGAGAACGGACCAACACGCTGGAGGTAAAGTCTGACAAAAAAATATCAGCCCTGCAGCAAACTAAAGCTGAGGTTGCTCCCTGTCGGCCCAGGTGTGGGAGATAGGGGACAAACTGGAAGACTCAGACAACAGAGACAGGAGAAACAACCTCCGTATCAGGGGGGTGCCGGAAGCTGTAACAGACCCAGAATACTTCATCACACGCTGGGTTGAACACCCAAACCCAGACGGATCTGAAACAGATAGACACCTGGATAGGTGCCATAGGGCGCTCCGCTCCCGCCCCCAACAAGGGGACCCCCCCAGAGACATTATTGTCCGTTTCCATTTTTTTTAAATGAAGGAAACCATATCCCAATAGACCAGGAACCAAAAATATACTGAATTTGACGAGGTCCAGTTCCAAGTATTTCAAGATTTAGCCGAAGCTACGTTGGCCAGGAGGAGGAATTTATGGCCGGTCACAAAAGCGCTGCGGGACAACCCCATAAAGTATCGCTGGCTGTTCCCCTTCGCTCTGCTTGTGATAAAAAATGGCACCCCACATACCTTAAGAAGACCAGAGGATGGTGGGGCTTTTCTGCGCAGGTTGGGCCTTGAGCAGTCTTCAGGGTCCCCTGGGTCCTCCCCACGTCCTTCCTCAAATGGGGGAGGCTCCGGTGACCTCCTGGAGAAGGGCTGGTTCCGTGGCCGTGCCCCACCAAAACTAAAAGCTAAAGACAAATCCACGTCAGCCAAACCTGTAACATACCCCGATGGCCCAAAATGACACTCCTGGGAAGCTGAGCTACCCCTGATTCGTCTAGAGAAGACATCACTACTGCCCCAATCAGAAGACCCAGAGCGCAGACGAGCTGCCGGGAGGCGTCGTCATGGACGTACTTGGCGATCTGTCGTGGATTTTCGAATGGCGGCCATCTTCCCTCCTTCTTCCTGCTGGGATGAGCGGGAACCTCCCAGATGGCGGCTGCCCCCCTTCTTCTGGTCCCGCCCCTCTTCTTCCGGTCCCGCCCCCTCTGCTTCCGGCGCCCCACGTTGGCGCGGGCGGGCTCGGGCACGGACGGGATGTGCCTGGCGACCCACCGCGGGTTCTGGAGGGGCGGCCGTCTTCCCTCCTGGGTGGTGCGGGTGCCTCCGAGGAGAGGAGAGGCGTGCTGGCCGCGCTTCCGACGGCCACCTCCGGCCACCTCCAAGATGGCGGCCTCCCCTCTTCCGGTCCCGCCCCTCCAATTCTAACGTTGGCGCGGGCACGCGCATGCGCACGCAACCACGGACGAGTGGCGCTCGAGGGGGGGAGTGAGAGATAAGAAAGCGGGAGGGGGGGAGAGAGAGAGACAAGTAAGCATGAGGGGCGAGGGGAGAGAGAGAGACAAGAAGGCAGGAGGAAGGGAGAGAGAGAGACAAGAAGGCAGGAGGGGGAGGGAGAGATAAGAAAGCAGGAGGGGGGGAGAGAGACAAGAAGGAGGGGAGGGGGAGAGAGAGACAAGAAGGAGGGGGGGAGAGAGACAAGAAGGAGGGGAGGGGGAGAGAGACAAGAAGGAGGGGAGGGGAGGGAGAGAGACAAGAAGGAGGGGAGGAGGGGGGAGAGAGACAAGAAGGAGGGGAGGGGGGGGGGGGAGAGACAAGAAGGAGGGGAGGGGGGGAGAGAGACAAGAAGGAGGGGAGGGGGGGAGAGAGACAAGAAGGAGGGGAGGGGTGGGGAGACAAGAAGGAGGTAAGGGAGGGAGACAAGAAGGAGGGGAGGGGGGAGAGAGACAAGAAGGAGGGGAGGGGGGGAGAGAGACAGGAAGGCAGGGGAGGGGGGAGACAAAAGGGCAGCAGTATACTATTAAATCAGACCGAACGGTTTAGGGGACGGATACTAGGCGGAGCCCAAGTTAGCCACAGGTTAGGATGTAGTTAGGCTTTACACAGAAATGTCATATAGGGGTAAAGGTTAAGGTATGCAAGATTCAGAGGGGAGGTTTAGAGGTGGGATTTCCCACACATCCCTATAGTTACTCACGATACCCTCTGAGTGTTGTCGTTTGAGGTGTTTGTAAAAGTTTTTATTATCTACAAAAGTTATTAGTTGATATATTGCTGGTACAAGTTTATATAAATAATGCTTTAAGATGCACTGGTGGGGACTACCTCCGCTGCAGGCTTCTCCTATCTCGACCCATTCCCTGGTAATGGGTCGTATTCTAGTCCCTAGGAGGCTAGTCCCTCGGGACACAGACAAGTCCACCGTTATGGACGGTCTGTCAGGCCATACCTATGGGCATAAGGATCTCTCTGGGTCCACCCCAGGTGAGATCTTCTCAATTCTATGTATTCACTGTCAGAAACACACTGTTTACGCTGTCATTTTTGTCTCTTTGTTCGTTATGTGTTATATGTTTCCCTGCCCCTTCCTACCTTCATGTGTCCCCCCTCCCTGGGCCCTGGCCTCCCATTTCCCCCATTCCCCCCCCAGAGGAAAGAGGAGCAGACGGCAAGGGAATATGCGGTAAAGACATCTCCACATCATCAGTCAATCCATCAGACGGATATCTCGGCCCTAGGAACGGGGTAAGACTATGGCTCATGATACGCCCTGCACACCCACTACCACTAGATGGCCCTTAACATCATTTCACATAACGTAAAGGGTTTCAACAGCCCCTTAAAACGCAAGATAGAATTTACAGAATATAAAAGGCGGGGTGCCGACATATTGATGCTCCAAGAAACTCATTGCGCCCCCCGTTTCATGGATAAGCAATACTCGCAGTTCTTCCTCTCATCAGCCCCTGAAAAAAAGAGGGGAATTGCTATACTTTTCCACAACAAGATACCCTTTAACGTTAAAACAGTTAAAAAAGATAAGGAAGGTCGCTACATCATCCTAACGGGTTCCATACATGAGCAACCTATTACCCTTGCAGCCGTGTACGCTCCCTGCGAGCAAGACGAAAAATAATTTGATACCTTGTTCCAAACTCTGAATATCTGGGCACAGGGCCATATTATTATTGCAGGGGATTTTAACATAGCCCTTCAGCCAGCACTAGATAGATCCAGCTCCCCCAAAGAGAGTAACAAAAAAGCGAGACTCTCCCTGACCTCAGGCCTCCTGAAGAACCATCTAGCGGATATTTGGAGAGAGTTGCACCCGCTGGAGAGAGATTACACGTTTTACTCCTATCCTCACAACTCATATAGTAGAATCGACTACTTCTTCGTCTCTAGTAGACTGGTCCTGCTGGTCGCCCGTGCGGTAATCCATGATATTTCATAGTCAGACCATGCACCTATTGAGTTAAGGTGTAACCAAATTAAACATGGCAGACTGGGGGCTAATTGGAAACTCAATGAATCCCTCTTAAAAATCCCTGATATATGTGAATACATTGGTAAAGAAATTAACCAATTCTTTGAAATCAACACAGGCTCTGTGGAATCCCAGTTAACTCTATGGGGGGCTCACAAGGCGACTCTCAGAGGCACGTTGATAAGTGTCGCGGCGAGACGCAAGCGGGAAAGGGACGTTAAAATTATCACACTCAGTCTAAACTAAGCTCCCTATCTGAGAGACATAAAAAAAAAACAGATCCGCAGGTCCTCAAGGATTTGAAAGATACTAAGATTGAATTAAATATGCTTTTGATGTCCAGGGCAGACAATTCGTTATGTTGGTCCAAGAGGAAATTTTACGAAAAGGCTAACAGACCAGATACGATAAGAGAGAGCCTAGGGGCGGATTTCACTGGGGAGGAATTAGCCACGGTGATAAAAGAATTGAAACCATCAAAGGCCCCGGGCCCGGATGGCTTCTCGGGGCTGTACTATAAAAAGTTTCGCAAAGTGCTTACCCCAAGGCTGCTCAGAATGTTTAACGCAATATTGGCGGGAGCCCCAATCCCTGGAGAGAGGCTCCGGGTGTCTATATCACTAATCCATAAATCAGGCAAAGATCCGCTGGAATGCAAAAGCTATAGACCAATCTCCCTGATTAATACTGACATTAAAATCTACGCCAAACTGCTGGCCAATAGACTAAGTCAGATCCTGCCCAGACAGATACATCCAGATCAAGTCTGATTTATTAAAGGTAGACAAGCAGCGGATAATACCCGACGAATCATTGATCTCGTGGAATTGGCTAACAGTGGAAAATCACAAATTATGATGTTAAGTCTGGATGCCGAAAAAGCGTTCGACAGGATCGACTGGCCGTATTTAAAAGAGACGATCGGGCGTTTGGATTTGGGGAAAGGGTGAGTGAAGCGATTATAGCACTTTACTCAGGCCCTACTGCTAGGGTCATACACTAGGGCTTTCCATCTGCCCAATTCCAAATTAAAAGTGGCACGAGACAGGGGTGCCCATTATCCCCCCTCCTGTTTGCCCTTTGTATGGAACCCTTAGCAGCTCTGATCCGTGGCTGTCCTGATATAGTTGGGGTAAATATTGACTCGCAATCCCACAAAGCAGCTCTATAGGCTGACGACATTCTATTATTACTTTCTCGACCCCTCACGTCTCTGCCAAATCTATTTAATCTGCTAGACAAATTCACTAAAATATCTGGATTCAAAATCAATCTACATCAGAAGCTCTAAACATCAGCCTCCCCACAGAGGTTGAAAAGCTACTAAAGCTAAATTTCAATTTTAATTGGAAACAGAACCAGATTAAATACTTGGGAGTCCATATTACTAAGGATGTTAGAGACATTTATAAGGCAAACTACCCCCCCTATTCAGATCACTAATAGCTGACATCTCAAAATGGTCCTCCCATAGAATCTCTTGGATAGGTAGGATACAAAGTATCAAAATGAATCTTCTCCCCCGTATCCTATACCTATTCCAAACACTGCCGGTGCCACTGAGACTGAAAAACCTACTCTTGCTTCAGTCTGATATCTCCAAATTTATATGGGGCGGTAAAAAACCGAGAGTAAACAAATTGACCATGAAAAAACCCTCCACAGCAGGGGGCTTAGCGGTACCTTGTCTGTGGTCCTACTATAAAGCGGCGCAATTAAGCCAAATTGTCCAATGGCACTCCAACCCTGCATTGAAAAGATGGGTGGAAATAGAAAGGGCAAGCTGTGCCCCGATATAGCTGCAATCCTTGATCTGGCTCCCCAAAAAAGCACATACAGGTGCTGCCATGCCGCTTTCCTCTGTGACCAACTTGCTGTAAATATGGACCACCTCAAAGCACAATCACTCCCTCACCACCAAAAATTCCCTGATGTCCCCTCTTTGGGGGAACTCCGATTTTGCTCCCGGTCTGCAGTGCAGTAGTACCTCTAGTTGGAAAACGGCCGGCTATGCGCGCCTTAGAGACATGGAGGGCAGTGGCAACAAAATTAAATCATTTGAGCAAATCAGATCTGAAAAGCATATCCCCCATTCTGAATTTTTAAGTACCTGCAGGTCCGAGCATTTTATAATAAACTAGCTCCTTATTCAGCGTTGACCAATTTTGAAAAGCTCTGTCTGGCAGAATCAGACACTTCTGTACTCACATCGCAGTTATATGGAAAAGTGGTGGGTTCTGCTGACCACGGACAGGGACACCCGAGATACAGATCTCAGTGGGAATCTGACCATAGGGAATCCCTAGAAGATGAGGACTGGAACGATATCTATCTAGCGGCTGCCAAAAGCTCAATCTGCACCACACTAAAGGAGAATGCATATAAAGTCCTAATGAGATGGTACCACACCCCACTAAAATTATCAAGGTATGTGCCGGGACTCTCCCCGCTGTGCCCTTGACAGTGCGGAGAGTCGGCTGACCTGTTACATATGCTATGGTCTTGCCCCCGGATCGCCCCTTATGGGAAGAAATTTGAAATTGGACTCAGAGGATCTTGGGCCTCTCGATTCCCCTCAACCCGTGGCTGTTCCTCCTGAACAAACCACTATAAGGGCTCTCAAAGGCAAATAATAAATTAATCGGGCACTTTTCCCTAGCGACCTGGTGCGAGATCGCAGCAGTATGGAAACTTAATGAGATCCCCTCCATCCCCAAGATTCGGAACAGGATTTGGCATGTCTGCCAGATGGAGAAATTAACAAGCTTGGTCCCCTCGGAGCAGGGACTCCTTTCTTAATGTCTAAAGCACTTATTCCCATGATCTGTTATTTATATTATCTGTTATTTATTTGATTACCACATGTATTACTGCTGTGAAGCGCTATGTACATTAATGGCGCTATATAAATAAAGACATACAATACAATACAATACAATGACACTGGCAACAATTATCTGAAGATCTGGATACCCTGGCTGGCCCAGACAGACATCCCCGGGGTGGAGCGTGCCACAATATGGCATTGATAGCTCTAGATGCATTCTCCTCTGGCTGTTCCAACATCATCCCTACACTAAGCTCACTGTTAACATGAACAATTGGACATGAGAAGTCCCAGGCCGAAAGAAATCTGAAACTTACCTAGCCAGGATGATGTCTAGAAGCCCCAACTAAAACGGCAACAAGAATATGAAAGCAGCCGATCTACCGCGGGCCGGGTGATGTCTCGGTTAGTCTTGTCCTGTCTTGTGTTGTCTTGTTACCATCCATAACGCAATGTACTGTCATTCTTTTTTTTATTATATAAATTAATTTGGATTTATAATTCACTTTATTTACATATGTACCTGCTGTGATATAAACTGTTCCTGTACATTACACCAATAAAAATTTTAAGTTATAAAAAAAAAAAAAAAAATACCACAAAAAATTGACTGGCATGTTTAAGATAAAAATTGAATGTGTTTTTTTATTAGTGGCTTGTTTTGAAGATTGGCAGGATGCATGTTGCCTGGCATAGTGGCTGCTCATGCCCACAGGGCATGGGAGTGCCACCATGCCAGTCAATTTTTTTTATTGTGCTGTTGATGCCCACAGAGGACACCGACTGTCATGAGGAAGAGGAAAGTCATCATCCTGGCAGGGGTACGTGCCATTTTAATTTACTTTATCCTGCTAATTTATGTTATTTTTTAAATGGGCAAATGCACTATTATCCATATCTGGATCATAGTAATTTTGCCCATTACTGTACTGTGTGTATTGGGGTGTGTGTATGTATTTGAATGTATTGCATTTTGTTATGCAAAGGATTGATACTGCAGGCCAGCGGGGCCCCCTGGACACCCACTGGAACCACCTGGAGGCCATGGACACCTGTGGGAACCACCCAAGGTCCCCCGCTGGCCCCTGGTATCAATCCTGTGCAGTAAAAGGAAAAAATGTTTTATGTGGGGACACAGACAGTGGTTGGGTTGTGTATTAGTGGGTGGGTAGTATATATTGTAATGTTTATTGGGGGTATAGGCGGTGAGTGAAGGGCCAAATACACCTTCACTCAGCCCCTCTGCCCCAATAAACCTGCTACAGTGTTGTGCCTTAATCCCTTCATTGCATTAGCGGCTAGCTGCTAAGGTAATGAAGCTGCTTACATTTTATTTTTATTTATAGTGTGTGTGAGCAGGGGGTCTCCTGAGCTGAACAAAGTTGATTTCAGCCTCAGGGATCCCCTTACTTCCCGAGATACAGGCCCAGATATGGGGTGCGGGTATCCCTCTGCTTTGTTTAGATCCCACGGTCACGTGACCCACAGGAATTCTACATGGCGCAGATACCGGCACCCCATAACGGGCCTGTATCTCAGGAAGTAGGGGGTCCCTGGACATGAAATCAATGCTATTCCGGTCTGGAGACCCCCTCCTACATTACTGTAATGTTTAAAATTAAATAAAACCCCCGCGATCCCCTGTGAAAGGCGCGCAGTTAGAGTAACTGATTGAGCCTATCGCTTACTGCGTGTCTTTTACAGACAGGGTGACCCCGGTAGGATTAAAACAGCACGGACATCTGCTGTGTAAATCCGATGGGCGAATCGTCTGCTGAATCAAATTTTGAAAGAATCTTGGGGAAATCTCGAAAACCATTCCGAGAAATGATCGGATAATGGCCGCTGCATCTGTTTATGTGTACTAATAATATATTACCATTTACACTTAATATGTATATTTTTCTTTATACATTTAGGCTTAGATTCACCTGTATTTCCTGGGAGGTGGTGGAAGCAACATGTGCTTGTCTTCTAGCACAAGGAGAAGAAGCCGAAAAAGAGCAATACTCTGCTAGTGTTGCAGAACAAATGATATTGGAAGAATTTGGTAAATGCTTATCCCAAATAGTTCACACAGAAATGAATTCCAAGGCAGCACCAATTGAATGACATTTTAAATTTTTTTGGGTGGTTAAAAGATAATTATTTTTATGGCTTGACCTAAGGAAAAGTGCTCTTGAAAGTTTGTAAAAGTTACCAAACAGTATATTAACCCTTTTTATGTCAAAGTGGCCTGCAAAACATTGCAGCGCAATATTGCTCGCTCCTCTGGCAGCGAAAGGATTACTTAAATCATTTTTGCACAAATGATCCTGTGTGTATTTTACTGAATATTTTAAATAAACTACAAAAAATTAGGCAATTCATTGTTATGATATACTAATGAACTTCGGAAATTCTTTGTGTGCAATATACTGTAGGATCCGTTTTCTCACTCACTTAAGAAAATGTAAACAGAAGAGAGGCTTTCTCCATGAAGCACATTTTAAAGATGTCTAACCGTTTGTTTTATTTAATTATTTCTTTTTCGAGTTTGACAACATTTGATTTACGATACTGATGGTGAATTTAAACTAAGAGAAGTATGACATGCATTTACTGGCAGTCCTTAGTTACAGAGAAAATATGTAAAAACAAATCTGTCTTTAGACTTTTGGAAATATATGGAAAATGTGTGTTACCTCACTCAAGCCCCCATAGTGAGATCGCGTGCTGCCAGGGAATAGGTAGAATATATCTAATAAAGTATACTGTATAGGAGTACACCAAAAGGTCCAAAATGACGGCGCACCACAGACCAGAGTTTGATTATATCATGGTCTAAATGTGCGACTAAAGACAAACAGTTAAAATAATGTTTATTTAAACAAAATATAGATAAAAAGGTAAATCCTAGATCCTAAATCTCTAAAGTGAGAGATATAAACCTCTAGCTAGAGGCTGTGCATGTAGGCATATACTGATGTAAACAGCCACTCAGATCATAGTATAATTAGTAAATGCTTCTGCTGCAGTATGCCAA
The DNA here is from genome assembly GCF_040206685.1 of Ascaphus truei. Taxonomy (NCBI): domain Eukaryota; kingdom Metazoa; phylum Chordata; class Amphibia; order Anura; family Ascaphidae; genus Ascaphus; species Ascaphus truei. Next base: position 8,362,601 of record NC_134494.1, on the reverse strand, counting down.
AAATAGCCTTCAAATGATGTACAGTATTTAATTCAAAGAAGGTCTGAAGGTATAAACCACACAAATGCGGTGAATACCTACTCAGTAGAATAGTGTACTGATAATCATAGAATAGATCATCTCGAAGGAATTATGGGGGAGAGATATTAATATATCAATGTATGGTCCCTAGGTGTACAAGAGTAAATGTTCTATTGCAGAGAGAAGTAGGTAATGTATACCACAGTGACTCTGAGAAGGCTATACTGATGTTGGTAGCACGTCTCTGTTGGTCTAATCTCCTAGTATATGTATACTTTAGTGCTATACCAGGTACTTTTGTTGGTATCACTTACATATGTATCAAGACCATATCCAGCTCAATATTAGGTGTATATCTTGGAATGTTGTATCTCACTGTATCTTGATGCCAGTATCTGGGTGTTGTGCAGTTTGTGAGTTGGTTGTCAACATAGATATTTTAAGCTGTAGTGTGTATCATATCCAGCACAATATTGAGTGCATACATAAGAGTGTTATATCTCCCTGTATCGCAATGCCAGTGCAGTGTTATGGTTATTGCCGTGTGTCGTTTCCGGCAATCCAGCTCAACAGTTCTTACAGAATCATGTGGTTTAATCCATGTATAGTATGTAACACTTTAATAACAGTTCTGTAGGTGCTGCAAACGTCTTTAATGAATTTGCAGCAAATGAGTAAGTAGCTGCTCTTGTACGGCATTGGTAAAGTGCTGCTAGGTGTTCATGTGCATGCTTAGGTTTGCATACCTAATAGAGTCACGTGACTGACTGGATATGTCATATGCAGCCCTCTCCAGTAATGCTTTTGGTGCTGTGCAGTACGTGAGTTGGTAATCTACATAGCTATTTTAAGCTGTAGCATAGTATTTAGGCCACGATGTTGAATTAAATACTTCATTTGAAGGCTATTTTTGGCATACTGCAGCAGAAGCATTTACGAATTATACTATGATCTGAGTGGCTGTTTACATCAGTATATGCCTACATGCACAGCCTCTAGCTAGAGGTTTATATCTCTCACTTTAGAGATTTAGGATCTAGGATTTACCTTTTTATCTATATTTGTGTAAATAAACATTATTTTAAACTGTTTGTCTTTAGTCGCACATTTAGACCATGATATAATCAAACTCTGGTCTGTGGTGCGCTGTCATTTGGGACCTTTTGGTGTACTCCTATACAGTACACTTTATTAGACTTTTGGAAATATCTACAAAAATTGTATCAAAAAACAATTACCTTTGAAAGCAAAGGGTTTTAAAAATCAATAAATAATTGTGATAAAGTTTTTGTTGTACTTGTATGCTGCACCTTGGCAAGTGCAGATGGCAGATCTGGCTGTTAAATAACCCCTTAATCTTAAAGTTAAGCATTTACTTTGGTGGACAATCACAAAATCTTCATAAAACATGCCACCTTGTGGTCATCTGCATGAAATTGAGACACCCAGAACACAAGCACTTAGAGCCAGTTTCACAAAGCTTCATTAAGTCAGGGCTCATAAAGTTTTTAATGACCAGTAACAAACGTTATGTTCCCTGATGTTAACACCAATACACAAAGCTAATTATATATTAAAAAACAACGCCCATTACTGATCTCATTAGAATAGGCTTAACACCATGTTAAGTTACCACTGACTCACGTTAACTGCATCCAGACCTTGAAATGTTGGGTGAGGAGAGAAACCTCATTTAGTAGTGTATGAAATTATATATATATATATATATATATATATATATATATATATATATATATATATATATATATATATATATATATATATATGTGGGGACACATACAGTAGTTGGGTTGTGTATTAGTGGGTGGGTAGTATATGTTGTAATGTTTATTGGGGTAGAGGGGGTGAGTGAAAGGCCAAACACCCCTTCACTCAACTCCTCTGCCCCAATAAACCTGCTACAGTGTTGTGCCTTAACCTCTTCATTGCCTTAGCGGCTAGCCTCTAAGGTAATGAAGCTGCTTACATTTTATTTTTAGTGTGCGTGAGCAGGTGGTCTCCTGAGCTGAACAAAGTTAATTTCAGCCTCAGGGACCCCTTACTTCCCCAGATACAGGCCCTGTTATGGGGTGCCGGTATCCCTCTGCTTTGTTTAGATCCCACGGTCACGCGACCCACAGGATTTTTACATGGCGCAGATACCGGCACCCCATAACGGGGCCTGTATCTCGGGAAGTAGGGGGTCCCTGGACCTGAAATCAATGCGATTCTGGTCCGGAGACCCCCTGCTACGGTACATTATTGTAATGTTTAAAATTAAATAAAAACCCCGCGATCACCTGTGAGAGGCGCACAGTTAGACTGACTGATTCAGCCTATACATATATAGTGTATATATATATACACTCTTGAACCTCCCTCCACATAACATATGGATAGGCACCAGTTTTCAAAAAGGAGTACATCTTAGACACATGTGTTGGATGATTAGAATGGCTCAGTGAGTAAGGACAATGACTATACTGTTAATTCACTGACTATGGCACTGAATTTGAAGACTGGTTCAATTCCTGGTGTCGGCTGCCTATGATCTTGGGCAAGTCACTTTACAGTATCTCCCTGTGACTCAGCAAAAAGCATAGATTGTAAGCTCTATGGGTCAGGGACGGTGTCTGCAACAAGGTCTCTGTAAAATACTACATAAAACTAGCAGCGCTATACAGTATAAGAACAAACAATTATTATTATTATAGAGCTACTTCCCTGAATAGCAGAGGTTGAGTTCTGGGCCTTATACTTCAACTCAACACAAGGCGCATTAGGCTTGTCAGTGAAGGACTTATGTAAATCCTTTAAGACCGTGTGGTGTGTGAGTAATTTAATTATGCTTTGCATTCTCATTAGCATATCTAAGATGTGCTCGTTGTTTTTTTTTTGTTTTTTTTTATCATTGGTGACGCTCCATATGTTATTTCGAGGGTTGTTTGAGTGGATATATTTAGTTCTGGTGACTACTATATTAGGTGTCTACCAAACCGTATCATATTTCAGGGTCAGGATGGAGCTAATATGAGTCAGTACTAACTTAAAATTATATTAAGCCTATTCTATTGCAGGATCTGGACAGACATAATGCCACCTTCAGGTATGACCTGTTAAATCCTTGTAAAAACTATAACAGAGCTCTGTGGATAAGCATTGTTAGGCTTTGATTATACCAGATGCCACAGGATGACAGCGCGATCAGGTGACTTCATCCTCATGCTGCCGCCAAGTGGCATCTTGAACAGGCAGAGGAGACAGGGAGGTGTAGCCATGAGCGGTTCGCCCTCATTGGCTGAACCCCTCATGTGACTCAGCTGTCACCTCCAAAGAACAAATTCCTCTGTCTCCTCTCCAGTCTGCCACCCTACAGTTCCAGGCGGCGCGCATGTCACTCGAGGTATGGTTACCTCAATTGGATCAATGTATTTTGTTTTTGTACCACACGACGCCTCCGGCATTTTTTAGTATAATAACCGCCTTACAGGGGATACCTCTTTTGCATATTATTAACACTAACGTCTGTTATAGTAACTCAAGGGTCTATTGCGCCTGAAAACATCACGTAACACTGTGTTAGTGAGTTCTGAAGATACCTGTTAGTACTTACTGTAACATTAACATTTAAGTCAATAGTGGCGCTTTGTGGATCTGGCCCTTAATGATCTATTTGTCAAGGTCTTCCAGTTACAAAACAGGTAAACAAAAGTAATGGAGGCCCTTCCAGGATACGCAGAAGAGAGTTCATATATTTTGGATGGGGCCACAGAGTGTGAAATATGGATAAATAGCATTAGTAAGTTGCATGTGACAAGGAAAATAAAATTTCAAACATTTTGGAAAATTTGTTGGTATAAATAATTTTTTTTCTTTATGTTGGTGAATGACCATTACATTTTCAAGTAATTTTAGCTATCTAATTATTTTTTTCGCACTTGTGCCCTTAAGACTGCAATTGTATGTATATGCTCTTATTTGCATATTTTCTGTTTTTGCATCATCTACTTTGATGTATTTGTTAGATAAATAGAATTTAATGTGTTTACATTTTTAAACAATGCATGTTTGAATCTATTCAATAAAATAATATTGCTGATTAAATTATTATGATTATGACGTTTTTTTTTTGTTTTTTTTACTATTTGTTCTCTTGCTTTTTCGTTTTTTTTAGATCAGATAATACTGTAGATGTTTTCATTGTCATGGTTGAGTGGAGCTTAATATACAAAAACTTATATTAACTGTTAGATCTCTACAGATTAGGTTATCTTTTCAGGGCAAGCTAAATATACTTTCTCCCGGGGGCAACGCACGGCACGGATATGTTTCTCAAATAGTATGGCAGACGGGCCCGGAGCTATAAGAAATCAGAGGAGACTATGGCTGAATTCTTACAACTGGATTTAATGGTTCACAAAGCAGCTTTTTATACATGAGGCAGGGACAAAAAAACCGTTGTCATCTGTTACAAATATGGATTACACATCTAAATTCACATGTAACCTTTACATAATGCATTTTCTGTAAATCTTAAAACATTTAACTGCTGAGCAAGAGATATACAATGGTATCTTTTAAGGCAGTCCTGTCTTCTGGTAGTCCTTGCTTTAACAGTATATGACAGGCACGAAACAGCTGGTCTCAAAGCTATTTACAATGGTCTTATGAGAAATAGCAAGGCTAGCTAGCGTATACTGTTTTTAACCTAATCAATCCCTGAGGGGAAAAGGAGACAATTTTTAACCTTACATCCCCTACTTTTGTTCTGAAAGAACAAACCAATTGACCAATCCCATTTATTCTTCTGCACACCACTCAGGAGAGGAAAAACTCCAAGGGAGAAACCTCCAAGAGACCATGGGAATGCAGAAACCTATCTCTTTTAGGTATCTCGTTTGATAATCAGAGATGAAGATATGGGTGGTTGACGAGTACCAAGACAATTGGTATTTCTCGCTCTCTTTGTGGGAGACATATACGTAACTGTAGAGCTACTGCACCGACACACTTTATTCGAGCAAATACCCAGTATGTACCTGGCAGATACCTGGAATGCGCCGCTTCTCACCTCTGACAAGCCCCGTTACGTTTGCCTTCCCAGCCTGGGTTCATTCCTGGCTGACGGGCGGCTGATCTGTTAAATGATAATGATTATGATTTAATAGGCTGCAATGCTTCGCGTGTCTACCAGATGGCATAAATTCATGAATTGTAATGCAGTATATATATATATATACTGTGCAGTATTGCAGCCAGCGGGAATAAAATGCTTCAATCCCTGCCTGAAAATACCTCAATGCACTCGGGCAGAAAACAGTCACAAACCTCAATACACCCGGGTATACCCGAATTCGTGGGACTAGCCGAACTCGAATAAAGTGTGTCGCCAGTGTAGAAGCAGAAACAGCTTTCTTTGGCAAAAATAGAGCTGATTACACTTTTAGCCATCTAGATTAATTCATACACACAGAGTAATAAACTTGCGATTATCCTAATACTGTAAAGAATTTCATTCTCAATACACCTAGCCAATTTCCAAGGCCAAAGGTAAAATCAAACTCTTTTGGTTCCTCTTGCATTCTAGATTGAATCTCTGCTAGAGTATCTATATCATGGTGTATGCTTTTTGATTGGGTGTCAATATAAGAACAGCATTCTTTACCCACTAATTTACAAACCCCTCCTTGTGCTGCCATTAGATAACCCAATGCCATACAATTTTGCAAAACTACTGTTCTTATCTATTGCTGAGCCTTAAAAATAGCGTCTTTAAGTATCGTGAAAAACGGCATTTATATTGACTACTAAAAAATCTCATTTTGCATATAAATCATACATTCCTAAAAGGGTATTAGACCTCCCGCTACTCTCTTAACTGAGCTATTTTTAAAAATGAATGCCTTTCAATTTCATATTCTTTGCTTAGGTATGATGAACATTATTTAAATTCTATTTCTGAGCATAAGTGGGGGTTGGTGTGGGTTAATTTTTCCTAGGAGCGACTGCCCAACACATACATCTTAAATTCTACATTTACTCAGAATATCGGAACAGACAAAATGGCTGCCATAGTCAAAATGGTTGACTTGTGATCCTTTCCTTGTGGTTGACACACGCCCTTGGGTGACCTCCCCACCTTCCTCATATCCAATATTCTCAGCCCCCTCTTATCCTTTAGAGACAGTCTTTTTAAAGAACAGTTAACCATATCATAGTCCTGCCGGACCAAAAAAATAGTCCCATAGTGCATAACTTGATTCCTTTCTGGCCATTGTATTGGCCCAGTTGATTTCTTTTTTTTTCTTGGTCTCTTCTTCTGGGGGACTGCTGACATCTTCATCACCAAAAAGAGACATAGCATCGGTGGGTGGGTTGCAACGCACTTCTGGACCAAAATTTGCTGTTCATAACACAGAAAGTAATGAGTAGGACAGGCACACATACAAAAACATCCACTAGCTTCGCTCCCAGCGAAATAATCTAACCACCAAGTCCCAACAAATCCCAACCCTCATCTCTACCTTCAAACACTGGAACCACTTTCCCAAATAACATAACCTGGTCTAGTTGCAGGATAATACTTTATCTATCCTTCTATCACAGAGTCAATAATTTCCCTAGGGTAAACTTATATTTCTACTCCCTTCATAACCAATATCTTATATCTATAGTTCTACAAGTATCTTATAGCATTTTGTCTTTTTCCAAGGGGTTAAATATAACTCTTGTGTTCCTGGCGTGCAACTTATTGGGTATGGATAGTACATTGGGATATATTGCACCTAAGATGTGGGCTTCGTTTACCAGGATTCCATTATATAACAAAATATTCTTGTTACTACCCTATCGTCTTCATGTGGACACCAATTATATAAACCTATTAGAATTAACATTGCACTTAGAATAATAAAACCTGTAAAAAGAAAGGTTATTAAAAAGTTCAAAGTTCATATGTTGAGGTCCGAATTTTCTTCCTATGAACTTTTCTCCTTTTTTTTTAGTTAGTGCCGGGTTTTCTTATGAACCAAAACACCAACTGAGAACGGCTGTGTCTTTAGGCCTTCCCTCCTGTGCTGAGGTTTAATTTGAAGCGACTGTGGGTGCACTTGTGTAACATGGATCCAGGAAAAATACTCTGACTGGGTAGAATCTGGAATGGGGCTCTCCACTTTAGATGAAAAGCGCTTTTGCGTCACCTTTATCTTCATCTTATTGGAAGGACTGCACCTGGACATGAGACACTCAGACAATTGCATTAGTTTCACACAATAGATGCTGATTAAAATCGTCTGTTTAGAGCATAATCATACAACATTAAATCTACAAGGTACCTAGGGTGACCATTGGTCTTCCCATGAGAGAAAATTATTTCTGATTGTCACATTAGGCCAAGCCAAATACACCTTTATATTTAAGGGATCAGTCACAAGGCAAAACAGGCAGAAAAACAAACTGTGGTTTATTCGGATAAGACCTTGAAAACACACAAACACAAGAAACAGAGAATATACTTTGGGGGACCTTATACTTATTAGGAAAATAACTTGGGGAGATTTGGGCTCCAAATCCAGGAGTCTGGGGGACACAGGGAAGCCCTGGTGTAATTCACCCTGCGCACTGTCAAATCATGCCTGCTTGCTGGGGAAAATTAAGTGACTACCAGCACTTTGGCCCCCCAACTCCTGCAACCAAAATAATTATATTTCCACCCAAATATCCCCTGAAACTGAAACACAAGAAATCTCACAGTTCCGCTAAGGGAAAATGACATAGGAAATAACAGGGTCAGTTCCCTTTCAGGCACTCCATATCTGAGCTGGGGCATTGGAATGCTTATTCACATGTAATTCACCAACCTGGGTTTAAATCACCGGACAAACACAATGCATTGCAGGTTTAGAACACGTAAAACCAACATGTAGACACAAGAGCTTGCACTCCACCATTTGCACCTATCATGTTCTAAATAGGTGGTTCTAAAACCTTCTCTTCTCTAAGACACCAGCTAAGAATACCTTGCTGGCAGGTAAGACAGGCCAAAATATCCCCCCCCCTCCCCTTTTTCCCTCATGTGCCAGGAGACTCTGCTCTGCAGCTATTTCTCATAAGGGGCCACCCATACAAGGCAATCCACTTATAAGCTTGCACAGGCAGCTGCAGGCCCATGAGGCAAAGGGAATACACAGAGAATGCATTAACTAGCCAATGGGGCTTACATAGTTAACCCTACATACACAGTTCCTAGCTTATACCCATATGGGGGTATAAAAGGGAAAAATTACAGGCAACATAGTAAGGTACAATATTATACCCAAGAGCTGACACTCTCAGCCCTTGCCATACGGTTTCAGGGGCAGCCAGCAATAATAACAGCAATAACACCCTCCTTTTGTTCACTTGTATTACATGTGAACAATATCACATAAAGGATAACAGCATTTAAAGCATAACCTTAATGGAATTGCTTGATGTATAGCAAAACTAACCTGAAACCTTTGGGTATAAAATTTACATTAAAAATCTCAAAAGAACCCTACTGAATATAAATATAATCTGCTATAGTCTTCTGACAGAAACTTTTAGAACACAAAATAGCATCTGGTTTGCTGAAAGAACAACGTGTAGCATAAAAACTTATAGATACAGATTTATACAGTAGGTGGGACACATTTGAGTGAAAAAGATGGTTAAAAATGATAAAATATTAAATATTTGATCAACTTTGCAGAAAAATAATTCCATATAGAACCCTCTAGTATACTGGCAGACCTGGCTATGGTCCGTTTTCCTTGTCTGTTGCTTGACTGCTATTTCAGGGTCTGCACACTTATACATGACTCAGTACTAGAGGGTTTTTTTGTGCTGATTACATTGGACTAGTGGTTACTTTATCCACTTGTTCCCACTGCAAGACACTAGTTTAGTGATTCTATGCAGTTCATCAGTGATCCAGAACATTACATTGTGTTCATACTATAGGATCTGAGCGTTTAATATTTGTTTTAATCCCTATTTTTTTTTACACGGATATTAAAGATTTAAGTTTTAACCACTTCATTACCCACCCACCAGGTGTTTAGAGTGCTCATTCTGGGTTACTGTCCTCTGTTCATTTGAACTCTATATTAATCAATTTACAACTGTTTCCATTTCAAGCCATATAACAAGCTCAAATAACTTTCTGGGCTTCCTGCCAAAACCTTGTAACAGAAAAAATGGTTAATTACTGGTTACTGCAATACAATTTGGGACAGCTTGAAATATGCAGCTCTTCACACAGCCCGACAATGTTACTGGTATTCAAAAATTAAAACTGGATCTTTGTTAAACAGAAAATTATAGGCTTAACATATACTTTTAGATAGTTTAGTTACTGGTTATACACAAAAAGAGCACAGAGCGCAGACACAAAACAAACAGAATTTTACGCTTCTTTCACACATTCAACCAGTTTTTTACAAAAATAACAGACACATATTTTCTCTCCTATTCTAATAAATAGGAAAACATAACATTTTGATCCTGCAGACTAAATTAATAAAGATATCCTTTTTTTCTTCATATCTTAATTAAGTTTTTTAAACTAATTTTAAAATGCTGAGCTTCTACAGTAGTTAGCTTTGTGTCTAGAATATATTTTGCCTGTTATTTTATATAACATATTCACCTGATTTTATCTGTGGAGATTTAGAGGAAAAGAATTGTAATTCTGGTTAAGGAAATAAATCGCCTGGCCAGTACGATAAACATCCTTATTATTCCAGTGACTGGACTGTTTACAAAAATAATTCATCCTTTCTTTATTCTTTTTCTCCACAGATACCCAAAACATTCCCCTGCCCAGTGTAATTGTCAAAAGAAAAATCCCAGTTTTGTTGCTGTGCCTGAGTGTTAATTGAGGGACCTGTTCATCCCCATGCCACACTGCATTCATCCCATGAACAGTCCCTGACAGAGGTCTAGAGGCTGTTCAGTCAGGTTCTTAGTGAAGTCGTAAAAACTTCTTAGTTGAAGATTGCCTAAGTGCCTGTGACCCAGAAAGGGTTAATGGGCTCAGGGGGTTTGTGAATTGAGATACTGGGGTAAATGGGGCAACATATGGAGGTAATTGTCCTGATATCATATGGGCAAGAGATAGAAATACATTTTTTTAAATGGTAAAAAAAATTCAGTTAGCAACTTTTTCCATCCATAAGGGTCATTTTAACTCATACTACAGTACATTTCTTCATATCCTTATTATTCCATAAACAATTTATAAAGGAATTTTATCTTAACAACATCAGGTTAGTCTCATCATTCTTAATATCATCTTAACCTAAACAATTATTAGCTTATCCTAAATTACCATCATATTTGAGACCATATACCGTCCGTTTTACTTATCAGGGACTTACCCTCGATTAAACAATAGGGACTCTCACCCTTTGTTACATAAATCAGGGATTTACCCTCGATTAAACAATAGGGACTCTCACCCTTTGTTACATAAATCAGGGACTTACCCTTGATTAAACAATAGGGACTCTCACCCTTTGTTCTTTAGCCCTTATAAATTTAGGTTACTTAGTTTCGCAGAGGAAAAGGTGAGAAACAAATAAAAATAATCTTTTACTCACCCCTTTTCCTGTGCGAAATTCCACTTCTGTCACCAAAACTGTTAGATCTCTACAGATTAGGTTATCTTTTCAGGGCAAGCTAAATATACTTTCTCCCGGGGGCAACGCACGGCACGGATATGTTTCTCAAATAGTATGGCAGACGGGCCCGGAGCTATAAGAAATCAGAGGAGACTATGGCTGAATTCTTACAACTGGATTTAATGGTTCACAAAGCAGCTTTTTATACATGAGGCAGGGACAAAAAAACCGTTGTCATCTGTTACAAATATGGATTACACATCTAAATTCACATGTAACCTTTACATAATGCATTTTCTGTAAATCTTAAAACATTTAACTGCTGAGCAAGAGATATACAATGGTATCTTTTAAGGCAGTCCTGTCTTCTGGTAGTCCTTGCTTTAACAGTATATGACAGGCACGAAACAGCTGGTCTCAAAGCTATTTACAATGGTCTTATGAGAAATAGCAAGGCTAGCTAGCGTATACTGTTTTTAACCTAATCAATCCCTGAGGGGAAAAGGAGACAATTTTTAACCTTACATCCCCTACTTTTGTTCTGAAAGAACAAACCAATTGACCAATCCCATTTATTCTTCTGCACACCACTCAGGAGAGGAAAAACTCCAAGGGAGAAACCTCCAAGAGACCATGGGAATGCAGAAACCTATCTCTTTTAGGTATCTCGTTTGATAATCAGAGATGAAGATATGGGTGGTTGACGAGTACCAAGACAATTGGTATTTCTCGCTCTCTTTGTGGGAGACATATACGTAACTGTAGAGCTACTGCACCGACACACTTTATTCGAGCAAATACCCAGTATGTACCTGGCAGATACCTGGAATGCGCCGCTTCTCACCTCTGACAAGCCCCGTTACGTTTGCCTTCCCAGCCTGGGTTCATTCCTGGCTGACGGGCGGCTGATCTGTTAAATGATAATGATTATGATTTAATAGGCTGCAATGCTTCGCGTGTCTACCAGATGGCATAAATTCATGAATTGTAATGCAGTATATATATATATATACTGTGCAGTATTGCAGCCAGCGGGAATAAAATGCTTCAATCCCTGCCTGAAAATACCTCAATGCACTCGGGCAGAAAACAGTCACAAACCTCAATACACCCGGGTATACCCGAATTCGTGGGACTAGCCGAACTCGAATAAAGTGTGTCGCCAGTGTAGAAGCAGAAACAGCTTTCTTTGGCAAAAATAGAGCTGATTACACTTTTAGCCATCTAGATTAATTCATACACACAGAGTAATAAACTTGCGATTATCCTAATACTGTAAAGAATTTCATTCTCAATACACCTAGCCAATTTCCAAGGCCAAAGGTAAAATCAAACTCTTTTGGTTCCTCTTGCATTCTAGATTGAATCTCTGCTAGAGTATCTATATCATGGTGTATGCTTTTTGATTGGGTGTCAATATAAGAACAGCATTCTTTACCCACTAATTTACAAACCCCTCCTTGTGCTGCCATTAGATAACCCAATGCCATACAATTTTGCAAAACTACTGTTCTTATCTATTGCTGAGCCTTAAAAATAGCGTCTTTAAGTATCGTGAAAAACGGCATTTATATTGACTACTAAAAAATCTCATTTTGCATATAAATCATACATTCCTAAAAGGGTATTAGACCTCCCGCTACTCTCTTAACTGAGCTATTTTTAAAAATGAATGCCTTTCAATTTCATATTCTTTGCTTAGGTATGATGAACATTATTTAAATTCTATTTCTGAGCATAAGTGGGGGTTGGTGTGGGTTAATTTTTCCTAGGAGCGACTGCCCAACACATACATCTTAAATTCTACATTTACTCAGAATATCGGAACAGACAAAATGGCTGCCATAGTCAAAATGGTTGACTTGTGATCCTTTCCTTGTGGTTGACACACGCCCTTGGGTGACCTCCCCACCTTCCTCATATCCAATATTCTCAGCCCCCTCTTATCCTTTAGAGACAGTCTTTTTAAAGAACAGTTAACCATATCATAGTCCTGCCGGACCAAAAAAATAGTCCCATAGTGCATAACTTGATTCCTTTCTGGCCATTGTATTGGCCCAGTTGATTTCTTTTTTTTTCTTGGTCTCTTCTTCTGGGGGACTGCTGACATCTTCATCACCAAAAAGAGACATAGCATCGGTGGGTGGGTTGCAACGCACTTCTGGACCAAAATTTGCTGTTCATAACACAGAAAGTAATGAGTAGGACAGGCACACATACAAAAACATCCACTAGCTTCGCTCCCAGCGAAATAATCTAACCACCAAGTCCCAACAAATCCCAACCCTCATCTCTACCTTCAAACACTGGAACCACTTTCCCAAATAACATAACCTGGTCTAGTTGCAGGATAATACTTTATCTATCCTTCTATCACAGAGTCAATAATTTCCCTAGGGTAAACTTATATTTCTACTCCCTTCATAACCAATATCTTATATCTATAGTTCTACAAGTATCTTATACAGCAGCGGCAGCTTTTATTCGAGTAAAAGCCGCCGGCTGCATGCGTCTGGGAAGCGGGTAGCCGCGGCGCGTGGCGGCGCACTGTGACGTCACAGTAACATGCGCGCCCGGCTTCCCCGTCTTCCCCGGCTTCCGCAGGCTTCCCCGACACCCCTGGAGATCAAATGAAGGTAAGCGGGGGTGCGGGGAAGCAGAGCGGCATAGCAGGAGCCTTGTACGGGGTCGGGAAGGGATTTAAATTGCGCGCGAAGTGGAGGGGGGGTGCGTGGGGGAAACGCGGCGGCGCGCGGTTGTTACTGGCGGCAGCTGGGGTAGATCCCGGCTTGCCGGCGGCATTCAGTGCAATAAAAGATGTCGCTACTGTAGCATTTTGTCTTTTTCCAAGGGGTTAAATATAACTCTTGTGTTCCTGGCGTGCAACTTATTGGGTATGGATAGTACATTGGGATATATTGCACCTAAGATGTGGGCTTCGTTTACCAGGATTCCATTATATAACAAAATATTCTTGTTACTACCCTATCGTCTTCATGTGGACACCAATTATATAAACCTATTAGAATAAACATTGCACTTAGAATAATAAAACCTGTAAAAAGAAAGGTTATTAAAAAGTTCAAAGTTCATATGTTGAGGTCCGAATTTTCTTCCTATGAACTTTTCTCCTTTTTTTTTAGTTAGTGCCGGGTTTTCTTATGAACCAAAACACCAACTGAGAACGGCTGTGTCTTTAGGCCTTCCCTCCTGTGCTGAGGTTTAATTTGAAGCGACTGTGGGTGCACTTGTGTAACATGGATCCAGGAAAAATACTCTGACTGGGTAGAATCTGGAATGGGGCTCTCCACTTTAGATGAAAAGCGCTTTTGCGTCACCTTTATCTTCATCTTATTGGAAGGACTGCACCTGGACATGAGACACTCAGACAATTGCATTAGTTTCACACAATAGATGCTGATTAAAATCGTCTGTTTAGAGCATAATCATACAACATTAAATCTACAAGGTACCTAGGGTGACCATTGGTCTTCCCATGAGAGAAAATTATTTCTGATTGTCACATTAGGCCAAGCCAAATACACCTTTATATTTAAGGGATCAGTCACAAGGCAAAACAGGCAGAAAAACAAACTGTGGTTTATTCGGATAAGACCTTGAAAACACACAAACACAAGAAACAGAGAATATACTTTGGGGGACCTTATACTTATTAGGAAAATAACTTGGGGAGATTTGGGCTCCAAATCCAGGAGTCTGGGGGACACAGGGAAGCCCTGGTGTAATTCACCCTGCGCACTGTCAAATCATGCCTGCTTGCTGGGGAAAATTAAGTGACTACCAGCACTTTGGCCCCCCAACTCCTGCAACCAAAATAATTATATTTCCACCCAAATATCCCCTGAAACTGAAACACAAGAAATCTCACAGTTCCGCTAAGGGAAAATGACATAGGAAATAACAGGGTCAGTTCCCTTTCAGGCACTCCATATCTGAGCTGGGGCATTGGAATGCTTATTCACATGTAATTCACCAACCTGGGTTTAAATCACCGGACAAACACAATGCATTGCAGGTTTAGAACACGTAAAACCAACATGTAGACACAAGAGCTTGCACTCCACCATTTGCACCTATCATGTTCTAAATAGGTGGTTCTAAAACCTTCTCTTCTCTAAGACACCAGCTAAGAATACCTTGCTGGCAGGTAAGACAGGCCAAAATATCCCCCCCCCTCCCCTTTTTCCCTCATGTGCCAGGAGACTCTGCTCTGCAGCTATTTCTCATAAGGGGCCACCCATACAAGGCAATCCACTTATAAGCTTGCACAGGCAGCTGCAGGCCCATGAGGCAAAGGGAATACACAGAGAATGCATTAACTAGCCAATGGGGCTTACATAGTTAACCCTACATACACAGTTCCTAGCTTATACCCATATGGGGGTATAAAAGGGAAAAATTACAGGCAACATAGTAAGGTACAATATTATACCCAAGAGCTGACACTCTCAGCCCTTGCCATACGGTTTCAGGGGCAGCCAGCAATAATAACAGCAATAACACCCTCCTTTTGTTCACTTGTATTACATGTGAACAATATCACATAAAGGATAACAGCATTTAAAGCATAACCTTAATGGAATTGCTTGATGTATAGCAAAACTAACCTGAAACCTTTGGGTATAAAATTTACATTAAAAATCTCAAAAGAACCCTACTGAATATAAATATAATCTGCTATAGTCTTCTGACAGAAACTTTTAGAACACAAAATAGCATCTGGTTTGCTGAAAGAACAACGTGTAGCATAAAAACTTATAGATACAGATTTATACAGTAGGTGGGACACATTTGAGTGAAAAAGATGGTTAAAAATGATAAAATATTAAATATTTGATCAACTTTGCAGAAAAATAATTCCATATAGAACCCTCTAGTATACTGGCAGACCTGGCTATGGTCCGTTTTCCTTGTCTGTTGCTTGACTGCTATTTCAGGGTCTGCACACTTATACATGACTCAGTACTAGAGGGTTTTTTTGTGCTGATTACATTGGACTAGTGGTTACTTTATCCACTTGTTCCCACTGCAAGACACTAGTTTAGTGATTCTATGCAGTTCATCAGTGATCCAGAACATTACATTGTGTTCATACTATAGGATCTGAGCGTTTAATATTTGTTTTAATCCCTATTTTTTTTTACACGGATATTAAAGATTTAAGTTTTAACCACTTCATTACCCACCCACCAGGTGTTTAGAGTGCTCATTCTGGGTTACTGTCCTCTGTTCATTTGAACTCTATATTAATCAATTTACAACTGTTTCCATTTCAAGCCATATAACAAGCTCAAATAACTTTCTGGGCTTCCTGCCAAAACCTTGTAACAGAAAAAATGGTTAATTACTGGTTACTGCAATACAATTTGGGACAGCTTGAAATATGCAGCTCTTCACACAGCCCGACAATGTTACTGGTATTCAAAAATTAAAACTGGATCTTTGTTAAACAGAAAATTATAGGCTTAACATATACTTTTAGATAGTTTAGTTACTGGTTATACACAAAAAGAGCACAGAGCGCAGACACAAAACAAACAGAATTTTACGCTTCTTTCACACATTCAACCAGTTTTTTACAAAAATAACAGACACATATTTTCTCTCCTATTCTAATAAATAGGAAAACATAACATTTTGATCCTGCAGACTAAATTAATAAAGATATCCTTTTTTTCTTCATATCTTAATTAAGTTTTTTAAACTAATTTTAAAATGCTGAGCTTCTACAGTAGTTAGCTTTGTGTCTAGAATATATTTTGCCTGTTATTTTATATAACATATTCACCTGATTTTATCTGTGGAGATTTAGAGGAAAAGAATTGTAATTCTGGTTAAGGAAATAAATCGCCTGGCCAGTACGATAAACATCCTTATTATTCCAGTGACTGGACTGTTTACAAAAATAATTCATCCTTTCTTTATTCTTTTTCTCCACAGATACCCAAAACATTCCCCTGCCCAGTGTAATTGTCAAAAGAAAAATCCCAGTTTTGTTGCTGTGCCTGAGTGTTAATTGAGGGACCTGTTCATCCCCATGCCACACTGCATTCATCCCATGAACAGTCCCTGACAGAGGTCTAGAGGCTGTTCAGTCAGGTTCTTAGTGAAGTCGTAAAAACTTCTTAGTTGAAGATTGCCTAAGTGCCTGTGACCCAGAAAGGGTTAATGGGCTCAGGGGGTTTGTGAATTGAGATACTGGGGTAAATGGGGCAACATATGGAGGTAATTGTCCTGATATCATATGGGCAAGAGATAGAAATACATTTTTTTAAATGGTAAAAAAAATTCAGTTAGCAACTTTTTCCATCCATAAGGGTCATTTTAACTCATACTACAGTACATTTCTTCATATCCTTATTATTCCATAAACAATTTATAAAGGAATTTTATCTTAACAACATCAGGTTAGTCTCATCATTCTTAATATCATCTTAACCTAAACAATTATTAGCTTATCCTAAATTACCATCATATTTGAGACCATATACCGTCCGTTTTACTTATCAGGGACTTACCCTCGATTAAACAATAGGGACTCTCACCCTTTGTTACATAAATCAGGGATTTACCCTCGATTAAACAATAGGGACTCTCACCCTTTGTTACATAAATCAGGGACTTACCCTTGATTAAACAATAGGGACTCTCACCCTTTGTTCTTTAGCCCTTATAAATTTAGGTTACTTAGTTTCGCAGAGGAAAAGGTGAGAAACAAATAAAAATAATCTTTTACTCACCCCTTTTCCTGTGCGAAATTCCACTTCTGTCACCAAAACTGTTAGATCTCTACAGATCAGGTTATCTTTTCAGGGCAAGCTAAATATACTTTCTCCCAGGGGCATCGCACGGCACAGATATGTTTCTCAAATAGTATGGCAGACGGGCCCGGAGCTATAAGAAATCAGAGGAGACTATGGCTCAATTCTTCAACTAGATTTAATGGTTCACAAAGCAGCTTTTTATACATGAGGCAGGGACAAAAAAAACGTTGTCATCTGTTACAAATATGGATTACACATCTAAATTTACATGTAACCTTTACATAATGCCTTTTCTGTAAATCTTAAAACATTTAACTGCTGAGCAAGAGATATACAATGGTGTCTTATAAGGCAGTCCCGTCTTCTGGTAGTCCTTGCTTTAACAGCATATGACAGGCACGAAACAGCTGGTCTCAAAGATATTTACAATGGTCTTATGAGAAATAGCAAGGCTAGCGTATACTGTTTTTAACCTTATCAATCCCTGAGGGGAACAGGAGACAATTTTTAACCTTACATTAACTATTTAACATATATACAATACCAGATAAAAACATATTTCATAGTGCTATGTACAGCAATATACTATAGAGTAGAATACTGTATCATTTAATATTGTGTTATTCAGACTGTCAGGCCCAGATTCTATAAGCTCTATCAACTTTTAATGTGACATTAACCTAAGTTAATTCTTATTAATCATAGCACCAATTCACTAAAGCAATTCAAGTGATGTAAACAAGGAGTTTCAAGATATTCATCCCATTTATATTTATCTCCATTTAAATGAATTAAGGAAATAAAATAACATTATTTAGTCATACACTGGCGACACACTTTATTCGAGCTTGGCTAGTCCCACGAATTCGGGTATACCCGGGTGTATTGAGGTTTGTGACTGTTTTCTGCCCGAGTGCATTGAGTTATTTTCCAAGCAGGGATTGAAGCATTTTATTCCCTCTGGCTGCAATACTGCACAGTATATATATATATACTGCATTACAATTCAGGAATTTATGCCATCTGGTAGACACGCGAAGCATTGCAGCCTATTAAATCCTAATCATTATCATTTAACAGATCAGCTGCCCGTCAGCCAGGCATGAACCCAGGCTGGGAAGGCAAATGCAACGGGGCTTGTCAGAGGTGAGGAGTGGCGCATTCCAGGTATCTGCCAGGTACATACCAGGTATTTGCTCGAATAAAGTGTGTCGGTGCAGTACCTAACCCTGACGTTATTTCCATCCGTTGAAAGAGGGCTTTTGCTTAAGAGGTGGAAAGAGAGAGGAAGAGGTATTAGAGTGAAAGAGAACTGTAGAATATATCCAAATGATTGAAATTAGAATATTCTCCAGTTATCTCAGGTGTTGGCAGGTATCTCCACACATGGAGCAGATGTAAATCTATTTTGAGGTATATAAGTCAATTGGTCCTTTTAAAATGGACCCATCTTTCACCCTCTATGGATGGGTATAATGATACAGAGGTAGTGGCCTGTTCTCTCCCGCTTGCTGCATAGAATTCTGCACATAAAAGCCGTCCCACGCAGCGAGATGGTCCGCAGCAGACTTAATGGCCCATCGATTAACATAGTGGGGGTTCCAGTTGTCTGTAAAAGACACGCATTCAAAGCTTCCTCCTTTGCTGGAGGGAAACGCGCGTTGGACGCGCCATGTTGTCAGTCTCCTACTTGGAGCTGCTTTTATGTATTGTTTTGTAGTCTACCTGGCTTTATCTATGTAGATCTGAATTGGGTACTTTACTAACACTCAGTGTGCAAGCATTCCTGCTCTTTATATGATATAACCATTTGGAGTGTGTTGTAGATTCAATGATTAATATGCTGTGAACATTTGCTTCACTAAGCTATGAATCATCTACCCTCCATCACTATACTATCAGCAGCACTTTAATATATATTGGTTGGCAATACATGTATAACTAACATCTTTATGTGCACTGTGGTTTACAAACCAAGCAGGACTGCTGGAGCCTTACAACACATCTTAGTCACTGAGTGTCTACGTGTATTTATTTATTTAATAATACTTGTGTACCTGATCTCATAGGTGCCCCAGAGGGGTTTATACCCTGACCAAGCAGCGTTCTGTGTCTAGAAGCCTCTACTACTAATTGTCGTTTGAGACCACTCTAACACACATTCACTGACACAGACGCTAGTTAATGTCAATTTAATTTATTTTTAATGTATTATACACAACGCTTTTGGTAACATATGTTTTATGGAAAATATATTAAAAGTTAAATTTTAAATTAAGTAGGAGTGCATTATAGTGAATTCTTTTAGGAGACACATTCATTTTGTGTTCTCCTTTCCCCCCCTTTTTTCTGATTCACTTTTCAGTTCACAGTTTGCACCCACTTTTTTGGATTACCATTCATTCACCTATTATTTGCTTCAATTGGTGTGGTTTTGTGATCACTCCCTAACTCTAGTGTTTTTTCTGCATTCAAAGATAGACTGAATCAGTTACTCTACCTGTGTAAGGATCAGGGAGTCACGCTGCCCTTGGCACGTTCCCCACTCACCTCCGCTCGCTGCCGAGGATCCCGCCTTGCTCGCTTCCACCGCTGGTGGGGACACCTCTCCTTCAGGTACCACCCGGCAAACGGCTTACGCGCGCACACACCCTACTCCAGGCTTAATGCCGCTTCCTCCGGCTCTGCCTCTGGCTTGCATCCTCACACTGACGTCAGGGGCATGCGGTGTGTGCACACAGCGCGCGTTCGGCGCACACAGTGTCCGCCTCCTCAGACCTCATCAGGCATCCTCATTCCACCTGTTCGCTGCCCCAGATTCACCAATCACAGCCCCCACTGCTGACACACCTCCACGCTGCAGGTTACTCATTGATTGCTCTCTCCTACTGATGCTCAGCTGCCCCACTGGCAAATTGACTGAGCGTAATCCTATGTTCTGTTGTGTTCATTACTTCCTAGCTCTTGCACTCCTGTATTGTTCGTCTGTTCCTAGCATTCTGTTCCTGACACGGCTTTGTATTGGACTCCCCTCTTCTCAACTACGACAACCCCGACCTCGGCACCCGTACAATGACTACTCTCCTCTCTCCAACCCGAACCCCGGCTAATAGTACCTGCAACGATCTGTACCTCTCTAACCCAGACCCATCTAGCTTGATCAACCTTTATATCCATCCCCACCTCGGCCTTCCCAGTCACGTCTTGTTTGTGGTGAGCACAACTTGACAACCTGCACACCTCTATTGCGGGGGGTTTATTTTATTTTAATAATAGAGTATTGTAGCAGGGGGTCTCACCTGCTTCCCGAGTTACAGGCCCCATTATGGGGTGCCGGTATCCCCGGTATGTTTAAATTCTCCCATGTCCTTGACAATGAGATCGGGGGATTTAAACAAACCAGAGGGATACTGGCACCCCATAATGGGGCCTTTAACTCAGGAAGAAGGGGTTCTGTGGACCTGAAATCAATGCGATTCAGCTCTGGAGACCACCTGCTACAATACTATGTTATCAAAATTTTAAAAAGCAGCTTCATTACCTTAGCGGCTAACCGCTAAGGCAATTAAGAGGTTAAGGCAGACAACCAGGTTTATTGGGGGCAGAGGGGGTGAGTGAAAAGAGTTCTTGGCCCAGGGTGGGTGTTTAGGCCTACCACGAAGGTTGCGGGAGGAGTTAACCCCTTCATTACCATAGTGGTGGTCACTGCTATGGTAATGAATGGGTTAAAGAAACCAACCCCGCTACCCACCAAGAAGGCCTAATCACCCACCCTGGGCCAAGGACCCCCTTCACCCAATCCAGGTGATTATAGTGTATTTGCCCATTAAAAATAAAATATTAGCCAGCCAGCAAAAAGTAAATAAAACTTATTCTTACCCCTACCAGGATGAAGGCCGTCCTCATCTTCCTCCCCGTCCTCTGCGGGCAGTAACATAACAATAATAAAAAAACTAATGCCCACTAAACCCTTAATCACCATAGTGGTTTTTTAACCACGATAGTAATTAAGGGGTTAACCCTCCTCCCCTACTACCCACCCAGGTGGCATAACCACCCTCCCACGGGCAACTACCCCCACCCTCTACCCATTTATTGGCATAGTGGTATTGGCATACTATGCCCATACAATAGGGGCATAATTAGCAATCTAACAAAAAAAATCCCCGAAAAATCAGAATTAAACAAACCAAACACCAAAAAATAACCAGAATGAAACAAACCAAAGAACAAAAATAAAACAGAATTTGAAAAAAGCAAACACCAGCAAAACCTGTTGCAAATAAAAACCACATTGAATTGCCATTAAAAAAAATGAAGCACATAAGAACACTTGCCTAAACAAGTAGAAGAACCCCTATGAACAAGCACTCATATAGTGGTAGATACAAATAATTAAAAAGTAACCTTTATTAGTGTATATGGGTATAACAAGTGAAGGGCTGGACACACAACACAATAAAAAAGTATTAAACAAAATACCTCCCAGTCATAATGGTAAGCTGGTGGAGGTGGTAATTGAAGGAACTAAAAGTGACTGGCACCTAAGAAAGAATATAGTCAAAATGAAAACATAAATGGTGCCTCAGTGTGGTATATATACTTTAGGAAAGATCTAGTGTCTGTCAATGATGCATCAGACAGTCACATAGCTTTCAAGCCACGCCTGATAAGTTAGTCACTCATTGACGGTACAAAAAGTAGCTATAGATAGATTGCTGGTAAATTATATGCAAAACCAACATGCTAAATACAGCCTAATGTAGTAGATGTTATAGGTAAATAGTACTCAGATGTCAAGAGTGAACGAGGGGTTAAAATTGTCCTTCAAAGCCACGCAGGGTGAAAAAATACAATTGCTAAAAATAAGGCTACTGTGTAGCTGGGAGGATGAGGCTATTCAGTGGGAGCCTTGGACACATTGTTTAACTGTTTTCATATAAATAAACAATAAACTTCTGCTCAGGTCCTCTATGAGGACAGCGTTTGTAATATGAATAGGCTATCTGTTACATAGATGTATACTGATATAACAGGTAGAAGTTTGAAACTTGTAGATGGTATACAGATGCCTTAAAGGGGTTGCTTAATATCTGCGACCTGTGTATGAGGTGTGGATAAAGTGATACTGATATGCAGCTGCTCGGTAGTATAACTGATCTGAATGATAATTCATGAGCTGCTCATATATATAGAAAAATCAGTCACTGCTCCTCATCTAATACACAGCTATTGAATACAGGTCGCTAAGTATAGGCGATCTGTGTGTGCAGTGTGGGAGTTGTAATTAATGCCCTACAGCCACTCGGTAATGTGCCAGTAGCAGTGAAGTGATACCCGGGTGGCTGCCGTCTAGGAGCAATCAGTCACAACTCCGATAGAATGGCGCCCTAACTGATACAGCGGCAGATCTCCACACTGCTAAGACCAGTGAAGGCTGTTAGGATAATACAACAGACGCCGCCGCACCAACACATGTGCTGACGTCACAGAGGAGCGCCCACCGACGATCGTTTCGCGTCACGCTGACGCTTTCTCAAGGCGCCGTTCTATCGGAGTTGTGACTGATTGCTCCTAGACGGCAGCCACCCGGGTGGTTACTGTCAAATGAATTGTTTTGGAAGATAAGGGAATGGTGTGAGATGCTGCAATGGATTTGTCAATTAATTTGCCATCAGTGCCAGAGTCCACAAAGGCCTGTGTACTGTATGCATGGATGAAGTCTCCAATGATATGTTGACAGGAATCAGGAGCTCTTGACAGGATCTTGGAAGAGCAATAATTGAAACGCCTAGAGAGGAATTCTCCACACTCTCTAAGCACTTGTGTTTCCTGACTTTTAGGGTGATGTGTCCCCCACTCCCGTAGAAGAGGAGACAGACTGCTGATACAGATGGAACATCATTTATGTAGATTTTGGGCGCAAATAAACTGCAGCTGAAGGGAGCCTGACCCGCATTTCAATAACGGCTTCCCCCCAAAAAACCTCAGTAGCATAATTTCCCTTAAGGTTTAACACATTAACACTTCAGAGTATTTTCACTGGAGATGTTTGGTTTTTCCATTTATTAAACCTTTTTCAAACAAATATTACTTCCAGCATTTCTCTTACCAGTTTCAGCACTTAGTGAGAAAAAAAATGCAGCGCACCAATTGATTTAAGTTACCACAATTACATCTAAAATGGTAAAACAATAAAAGTGGAAGTGAAAGAGATTGATCCACATGAATAGTGTATCAGATAAAGTTATAAAATAATATTACGTGACCTTAAATGAGGTATGCGGTAGAGTCGGCTGCTACCCACAGGAGATGGCTCAGCATCTCGTAGGACTACAGAAAGGAAAAAAGGGGGACAAGCGCACGATTCAGTGTAGTATAAAATTATATATTGAGTGAAGACATCAAGGGTAAGTATTGCACGTACAAGCAATCTATTCTTTAAAGCATGTCATGCAACTACTGGCATGGGTTTACCACAGCTGATCCACATCTATCACGGGAGGACATGTTGTCAGTTGCAGGATCCGATGGCTATGGAACTTCACTGGAGCAGCAGATGTAAAGATGGTATCCTTGGCAGGTAGAAGTTCTTTCTTCTCCAGGGACCCACATTTAAGAGACTTTCAAAGAGTCCAGGGCTTTCGGAGCACCAGAGTAGAAGCCGCTGACATGGTGTCAGTCACTCTCCGATAGGGAAGAACCAACACACAGCTGTACAACATACAAAGTTTAAGGACTTATGCTTCTAGTCCACACGCAACGTGTTTCGTAGATATGCATCTACTGTACTTCATCAGGGTGTACATTTGTTCTGGGCTTACAGGTGCAGCAACTGTTATTTGAACATTTCACTTGGCCGTTTTCATGTGCTCTGCTGTATTCCACGTGGCATTCACTGTAATGCCTGTATGCCCCCAGACCTGGCCAGTCCCCAGTACTGAGGAGAGTAAGGGTATAACACGCACCCACAGCAGTGAAGGCGTGCCCGGATTGTGGTAGTAGCATTGCCGGGCCTGGTGAGTAAAGGTTAACGTTATACTTGCTGAGTCCGGGGTGCCAGAGGTCAGAGGGTAATGTCCAAGTGCCAGAGTTCAAGGGTTGGAGAGAGCAGCGTAGTGATGTCCGATAGCCAGGGTTCAAGGGCAGGAGAAGGCAGCATAGTCAAGTCCAAAGCAGAGATCAAGTTCAAACCAAGGGAATCCAAACAGGGGCAGGGACAGGAACCAGAGCTGGAACAGACAAGGGAGCTAGGCATAGACACTGCACACACAGGAGCTACAGGAAAGCTATGCAGAGCAAAGACTGAGAGGACAGAGTGGGGCCAATAGAAGTGAAGGGAGGAGCAGAGGTTTGAGTGGGTACTTGCAGGGATAGGTCTGTGAGAGCAGGGGAGGAGACAGGGAGATAATCGAGAGTTATTGCCTGCAACCGACGGGGGCGGAGCCAGAGCGTGGAGGCGGCAGGTAACTGGAGCGGGTGCGCGCACCTCCTGTAACCCTGTTATGCGCGCTCACCGTGCGTGCACCAGAGCGTGGGGGAAGTCCAGCGGAGGAGGTACTCGGCACGGGAGACAGAGGGGAAGCAGGAGCGGAGGAACCAGGTAGGGAAAGGGCAGGGATGACGGAGGCACGCCGAGGGGCACGTGTACCTCGATAGGGGACCCGCGATCAGTAACGCGCGCGTTTGGTAAGGGAACCGCATGCGTGCGCAGAGCGTGAGCCTGGGCGTGCGGACTGTGCTGTGGAGGAACGACTCAGGGAAGGGGATAGAGATTGAGGACATAGGTGAGCGGGGCAGCTAGCCTCTGTGGAACCTGCGGTGACAGGGACACGCTGGGAACCGCGAGTCCCCCGATCCGTTACAGTATCCCCCCCTTGAGGATCGGAATCCGGACGATCCTCCCAAGGTCTATGAGGAAACTTCCAACGGAACTGTCTGAGGAGTGCTGGGGCATGAACATGATGGGACGGTATCCAGGAGCGTTCCTCCGGGCCATATCCTTTCCAGTGTATGAGAAACTGAAGTCTGCCCCTGGACCAACGAGAATCGAGGATGGACTGGACTTCGAATTCTTGTTGTCCTTATATGACTACCGGATTGGTTCTCCGAGGGCGGTCCTGAAAATGGGCATTTTGAATCAGGGGCTTAAGAAGAGCCATGTGGAAAACTGAGGGGATCTTCATAGTAGGAGGAAGTGCAAGTCGGTATGCGACCGGGTTGATCCTTTCAAGGACCTTGAAAGGACCCAAGAATCTCGGGGCCAGTTTCTAGGAAGGAGGCTTGAGCTTGATATTCTTAGAAGATAGCCAAACTCTGTCTCCAGGTTTGAATATTGGGCCCACTTGATGTCGCCGATTAGCTTGCGTTTTTTGTCTTTGAACGGAACCTTGCAAGGCTTTTAGGATCTTTTTCCAGGAATTTTGAAGACTGGAAATGTGAGAATCCACTGCAGGAACACCAGAGGGGAGGGTGGAGAGGGGAAGACTGCTGGGATGGAATCCATAGATAATGAAAAAAGGCGACTCTTGCGTGGATTCGTTTTTCAAAGAGATAATGGCCAGCTCAGCCCAGGGTAATAGGTCAACCCAATTGTCCTGCGATTCAGACACTAAGCATCTGAGATACTGTTCCAGAGTCTGATTCATTCTCTCCATCTGCCCGTTGGTTTGTGGGTGATAACCCGAGGAAAATAGAAGGGAAATGCCAAGTCTCTGAGAAAAAGCTCGCAAAAACTTAGAAATGAATTGAGTACCTCTGTCGAAATAGGAACACCGTGTAATCTGAAAATTTCCTTATAAAAAACGTCGGCCAAGGTTGCTGAATTGGGGAGACCCTTGAGGGGTATAAAGTGTGTATGCTTGGAAAACATGTCTACTACGACAAGGATCGGATTCATCCCTTTAGAATTGGGAAGTTCCACAATAAAGTCCATGGAGATGTGTTTCCAAGGTTGTTCCGGAATAGGAAGAGGCATGAGAAGACCAGAAGGTTTGTGTCGGGCGGATTTGCTCTGGGCACAGACTGGACAAGCTCTGGTGAAGTCGAAAATGTCCCTGTTCATCTTAGGCCACCAAAAGGTCAGTTTGATAAGATCTACCATCCTCTTGAAGCCTGGATGACCAACAGATCTATACGAATGTCCCCATAGAAGTATTTTGTGGCGAAAGCACGGGGCAGCGTACAACCGTCCTTCTGGCACCTTAAATCTCCTAGGAATATGAGCCTGGGCTTTATTGATTTCATCCAAGATATCAAAGTTGTTGCCGGAAATAATACACTTAGCGGGAAGAATCGTCTCCGAAGATTCATTAGATTCGTTCTCCGTGGAGAACTGGCGAGACAAGGCATCGGCCTTGATATTCTTGGTGCCAGGAATATAAGAAATTGTGTAATTGAACCGAGAAAAGAACAAAGCCCAGCGGGCTTGACGGGACCCCAAACGACGAGCACCCTCAATGTACAATACATTTTTGTGGTCGGTGAGGATGGCTACTGGCTCCTTGGTACTCTCGAGGAGATGTCTCCATTCTTGGAGGGCCAATTTGATGGCCAGAAGCTCACAGTTCCCGACATCATAATTTCTCTCCGCCGACGAGAACTTCCTAGAAAAGAATCCACAAGGATAGAGTTTTTCCTGTGGGGAAGATCTCTGAGAAAGCACAGCGCCGGCTCCCACATCAGAGGCGTCTACTTCTAGAGTGAAAGGAAGAGAAGTATCCGGATGCCGAAGAATGGGGGCAGAAACGAAGGCTCTTTTGAGAAAGTCGAAGGCTTCAATGGCTTCAGGGGACCAAACAGTCGGATCAGCACCTTTCTTGGTCAGGGCAGTGATAGGTAAAGCAATAGTGGAGAAATTACGGATGAATTTCCTGTAGTAATTAGCGAAGCCAAGGATTGCTGCACGGCTTTGAGAGAGTTCGGCAACAGCCAGTCAAGTACAGACTTCAATTTCTCAGGGTCCATAGTGAAACCTTTGTCAGAGATTATATAGCCTAAGAAGGCAGTGGAAGATTGATGGAACAGACATTTCTCCATTTTCGCGTAGAGGCAGTTACACTACCGACACACTTTATTGAAGTGTGGTCGGTACCGCAAGCCGGGAAATCTCCCGGCTTGCTAGTGGCCGCCCCTCGGCGTGCCGCGCGTCATAGACGCGCGGTCACGCGTCATCGGGAGCGTGCGCCCCCTGCACGCGTGTCCAGGGGCTCCCCGAGGGAGCCCTGGTGTCCCGCGATCGCGGGACAGCGGCAGGGGGTTCCGGGGGACCCGGCGGACCCGGCAGCGGTAGGGAGAGCGCCCCGATCGGAGGGCGCTCTTCCGCTGCTTCGGCGCGCGCCCGTCACACTCGGGCGCGCGCCAGGCTACTGCTGCGGCACAGAACGGGCAAATGCTCGAATAAACTGTGCCGCAGCAGTAGCACGAAGCCAAGAGAGTACCAACTTGGTATGGCGAACGTGCTCCTCCAAGCTTTTGGAGAAAATGAGGATGTCGTCCAAATATACGATGACAAACGTTCCCAAAATGTCCCGGAAGATATCATTCATGAATTCTTGGAAAACAGCAGGGGCATTGCATAGGCGGAACGGCATCACTAAGTACTCATAATGTCCCGAACGCGTGTTAAACGCGGTTTTCCATTCGTCCCCGTCTCTTATAAAATAAGATTGTAGGCTCCTCTTAAATCGAGTTTGTAGAATATAGAGGCACCTTGTAGACGGTCGAAGAGCTCTGAAATCAAAGGCAGGGGGTAACGTTTTTTTACTGTAATCTTATTAAGCCCACGGAAGTCGATACAGGGTCTTAAGGAGCCATCCTTCTTCTTCACGAAGAAGAAGCCTGCCCCGGCGGGGGAGGTAGAATTCCAGATGAACCCTTTCTTGAGATTCTCCTGGATGTATGACGTCATCACTTCCGTCTCAGGCACAGATAAGGGATAAGACTTGGACTTGGGGAGTATGGTTCCAGGAATTAAATCAATGGGACAGTCATAAGAGCAATGAGGGGGTAACACCTCGGCCTGGGTTTTATTGAAGATATCTAATTATTCATGGTATACCTTCGGCAAAGCAGAGTGGGAAGATGAGGTGGTGTAGAGGCCAGCGAGCACGGCAACAGAAGAAGAAACCGTCTTCGCTGAGGTATCAGCCCATTGGATCGGCAAAACATTTGGTCCAATCAATACGCGGGTTGTGAAGCAGGAGCCACGGCAATCCCAGAATAACCTGGACAGTAGGGGAGTGGAAAACATCAAAGACCATTACCTCGGTATGACCATCCGCAGTGGTCAGGGTAAGTGGAATAGACTCCCAAATGATGAAGGCTGGTTGGAGCGGTCGACCATCAATAGCCTCCGGGCCGATAGGCAACTTTTTCTTGACTAACGGGATTTGATTGTTTCAAGCGAAGGCGAGATCAAGAAAGTTGCCACTAGACCCGGAGTCGATGAACGCTTCCACCTCTATTTGAAGATCAGAACCTATGAGAGTTATGGGGAGAAATATCTTCTTCGGTAAATCCTTAGGGAGAGAGGGGCAAGGAGAAATAGTACCCAGTAGAAGCCCCTCTACCTTTACTGGGCATTCCCGTTTCCCGGTTTCAAGCAGCAGTGACAAAGTTGGTGTTCTGGGGAACCGCAGTAATAGCAGAGACCCTCCTCACGGCGTCGCGCTTTCTCAGCGGCCCAAGGTTATTGGCTACCGATTTGCATCAGTTAAGGGGTGCAACGCAGGGAAGGCCAATGGGGGAGACCTAAGAGAAACAGGCAAGGACGAGAAAGAACGAGAACGGTGGCGCTCGTGGCGTCGTTCTTGGGTGCGCTGATCCATCGGGATACTGAGAGCAATGAGTTCCTCGAGGGATGTAGGCAGGGCGTGAGCTGCAAGGTCATCCTTGAGAGATTCGTACAAACCGTGCCAGTATGCCGTAGGGAGAGCTTCAGCGTTCCACTGGGTTTCTGCAGCGATGGTGCGGACCTCCACAGCGTATCTTGCAGCTGACCTACAAGCCTGAGAGAGATGAAACAAGGATAAAGCGGCATTCTCCCTACACGCTGGTGTGTCAAAAACCTGTTGGAACTCATGCCGGAATTTGGAGTAATCTTGGGTTATATCCGGTCTGTGTTCCCAGAGGGGTGAAGCCCAAGAGAGGGCGTCGCCAGTGAGTAGGGCATAGACGTAGGCCACCTTAGTATGACCCGTAGGGAAATGGGACGGGGACATCTCGAATTGGACGTCACACTAATTCAGGAACCCTCGGCAAGCGAGGGGGTCCCCATCATACCGATTGGGAGGTGAATACGTGGCCCCGGATTATTTACAGGCATTGGCGCCGGTGTAGACGGTGCCACAGGAGATTCCCGGAGAGATAAATTAGAAAGTTTCTGTGTGACATTAGTGAGTTGGTCGCTTAGGAATTGCCAATGTTCCATGGAGACACCTTGGCCCACCTCAGGGGGGTCTGCATTTGCTGGGCTCTGCATAATGTAACGCCTGTATGCCCGGAGGCCTTTTTTGGACCCCTGTGCTTAAGCGCTGGTTTTCCCCGGCGCTGCCCTGCGGTGTTCCTCGGCCAGCCTGCTGTCTTCTCCTACAGACACCGGCGTCATGGTCCAAAGCCGCTCCTCATGCAGAGGTCACTCCCGCGCTCACGCTCCTACGCTGAAGCGGGGAGCTCCTGTCTACCCATTGCCAAACTCCTGCTTGAATAACGACGATGCTGCCTTCTCCAATCCTTACCTTGCTATGTACGACTATGGATTTCGCACTCCGGTCTGCGTGGACTAACGTCAGTGATTATACCACCCCACCTCAGCCCTGTGGTCCGGTCTCGGTTTGTGGCGAACACAACCGTAACAGAAACCTAAAGAAACACTCCACATTCATTGTGTTCATTATTCTGTTCTGGTTTTGGATGAGTATTACTTTAATGGAATAGTAGCAGAAAAAAAGATTTTAAAGCAGCAGTTCAAGCAATTTCCTAGGTGTGTTGTTTTGTAATAAATCAGTTCTGTACTATGAGAAAATACTTGTAGCATTTTAAAAAGACATGTTTTAAAGACATTTTTAATGTTTCTAATGTAGGAAGCATTTCTAAAGTGACAGCACCTTCACCTTCTGATAGGCTCTGATTACCTCCGCTACAGTGGGGGAACTTGTAGGTGTTGCGGGGAGTTGTGGCGAGGTGACTGTGTTGCCAGAGGTTCTCGGCAGCTCCCCGAAGTTGCGAACGCATGCGCAGTAGATCGCGCATTCGCAGGGAATCTGCTAGGCGCTCGAGAGGCGGCCATTAGAGGAACACGGCTCCGCAGGGACTACAAGCCCCATAATGCATAGGAGCAAGTAGTCAGGGAACAAAAGAGAAAATTCAGTTTAGTTCCAAAGCAACAGGGGAACAGTTCAAAATTACGCATTTCATAAACTGTAAATCTGAATTCGTAGTCTATCTTCTCAATTGCCCCTGTGGACTCTAATATGTAGGGCGTACAAGCCGACCACTACGGGTACGCATACTGGAGCACCTAGGTAACATTAGACGGAAACTTATGACACATAGTGTATCCAAACATTTTGCACTGCACCACCAAGGAGATCCATCTGGCCTTGAATTTAGGGGCATCGAAGTAGTACCACCACATTGGAGGGGTGGGGATAGACTGACAACTCTATCAAGAAAAGAAACGTTTTGGATCTATAAATTAAAAAGCTTGGCCCCCACAGGCCTCAATGTAGAGATCGATATTGCAGCCTTCCTTTAAACACACACTGATCTGTTTCCATCCCTATATCCCACCTTTTTTCCCCCATCATTTTTAATAGGATTTCACGTTTCAATGGGAATCCACCTTGAACCAGCTCTTTCAGACCAAACTGACTCATATCAGCGGGGCAACTAACCAACAAGATTATCATTATAAATTATATTGATGTATAAAATAGTATCTATTAATGTTTTTAAATGATCTGTAACAATTTATTTAGATTTTTAGATTTTTAATCACTAATATGTATGTTTAATTTTAACTACAATCTATGTGTATTAACATGGGTAGCCACATCACTATTGAAAGGGACTGATTTACTGCTCACAGTCTCACAGCTAGCTGTTACTACAGTAACATGAATCACCATTAGGGAACAAATATGGCCATGTAGATTCCGAGCTCAGCCACATGAGGGCAGCATTGTATAACAAATGAGGAAAAGTTCACTGATAGCATAACAGTATAAGTGTTACAGCGTTTAGGTTTATTACTTGTCAATTATTCATAGAATCATGAGTTCAGGCTGTGTGTGCACACCAAAGTCTGCTAAATTCTCTAAACAATTATGACACTCACCACACAATGTTTCAAATTACGCATTTATATTTACTTTAGATTATATATTAAATGTCTTGATATTGATTGTACTAAATTAACTTTTAGAAATGTTTAAACTCACTCGATTGTCCCTGGTACCAAAGGCTAGGGAAGATGGGTTCCATTCCAGCATTCAAATTGAATAAGACAACGTTTATGGGAAATCAAATGTTTGCCACATATAGACCAATAGGTCTGCGAGGATCCCCCTGCTCGAGAGAGGATACTTTTTGCATGCTGGAGACCACGCCAGTCAGAGCTGGGACAAGATTAGGATAGGTTCTGTGACCTCTGCACTAGGCCAGAGACCCCCTAAGCCCCAGATAGGCCCCGATTCACTGTGATAGCTTGTAGCTTCTGCAGGGACACCCATAGATAGGGTCCTTGTCCTGTAGCACTAGTATGAGGCAAAGCCAGGACGTGGCTGCAACCTGTGTCCTTGGTGGTCTGGGACTGGGTCATCATAACCATACGTACAAAGACATTCCTCATAGTGGAACTGTCCACGCGTGACACCACCCAACGTGGAGGCGGAGGCTTCGTGGATGACATAGCTGGATCAGTGGATCCCACCATACCGTATCAGCGCTACCGGGTGATGGAGCACCCAACAGGTACCTCACCTCACCAACTACACCAACTGTACACCTTCAGTTCTAGTGGGGCATCGCTGTCTCACACATTTGGATGGGCTAGCGCTTGTGGACATCGGGGAGGTTAGGTGCCCAGGAGCACCTCAGTACTTTGTGGAGGCATTCCATCGGGGTGTGGGAGTTGGGTTGACGGGCCCTCTGGGAAAACGGAAGTGCGTGGCTTACATTGGTGTGGTACTGTTATTCTGTTTACTTGCCTATAGTAAAACTGTTGTCTATCAGTACGTGTATATTATTATTTGGGTCCTGTAACGGGGTCATCCCACATTGTCGGATACTACTACAGGTGGAGGCGCTTGTAACTGACAGATCAGGCACACCCCAGGCTCCCAGCAGTGGAGGCTCGGCCCTCCTGTGAGCCACAGGTAACGCAGCACACACACGGTAGCTGACATATCTTCAAGGGGGTGGGGGAACATGCGCTGCATTTTTATTTTTAAAAAACAGCAGCTTGAACTGCAGCTTCAAATATGTTTGTTCTGTATATTTTAGTTGCACAACTTTCAAAAATGTGCATATATGTGTAACGGTGTTTCCCCCACCCAATCTCACATAGGGTCTCCTAAGGGAACTACAACTAGCTCTCTGGTTACATGAGTCTTATTGGTGCATACCTGCTGGTAACAGGAGGCCCTGAGTCTCCCGCGATGACATAGGGGATAACAGGACTGGCTTCTGGGGCTGTGCCCGAATTCTTCTTACTGGTGCAGCGCCTCCATCTTGTGCAGTCCCTAGCTGTGTGGGGTTGAGTAACTGCAAAAGAGTTGTCTCCCTCTCCCCCCAATATACTCCACTCTCAGACAGGAGATAAAAGCAAATGTCTCTTTATTGTCCTTTCCTTTCAAGCAGCAAAGTACAGCACACAGCACTCGCAAAGATGTTCACCTCCAGGATGTTCCTACTGCTGCGGCCAGCTTGATTCTAACATTTGCCCGTAATTGTCCGGGGCTTTTTTCTTCTGACGCCGAACTTGGCCGTGCGCCAGCCGCATCTTCCCCGCATCTTCCCCTCCCCGCGTGCGCATCTTCGTAGTGACTCCCCTCCACTTGCGACACCCTGGCTGCTCCCCCTGACTGCTCCTTCGCGCATCTTCCCCTTACCCCTGCTTACCCTTTCAGCCTTCGGGGATGACGGGGAACACTGGCACGTGTGACCGGCGCCACAGTGACGCGCGGCACATGCCAGGGAAAAAAAA
This sequence comes from Ascaphus truei, assembly GCF_040206685.1. NCBI lineage: Eukaryota > Metazoa > Chordata > Amphibia > Anura > Ascaphidae > Ascaphus > Ascaphus truei. The sequence goes on along the minus strand of NC_134494.1, from coordinate 8,328,945 downwards.
TAGCCGCGTCTGCCCTCACATTGCCCGCACATTGCGGTGGCGGCCGCAGGAGAATGAAGGCGGCTGCCCCTGTAGACACCACTCCTAGTCAGGGCACTATGAGCTGTCTCTTGCTCTTCTCTTACTCCTTTGTGGAGCAAGAGGAATATTTCTCCCCTCTCCCCTAAGGGAGGGCCTTCAGCTTACCAGAGCCCTGGCAGCCTACTGAGATCCGACTATCCTCTCTCAAAGCTAGAGAGGGACACACCAAAACAGGAAGGGGTAATTCCTTTAGTACAGATCCAGTAGTCCCACCCCTGTGCCCTTGACTGACAAAATGCATGAGCACTACCTTCTCTGACCAACTGAATTACAGTGGGTGGGGCAAACCCATTTAACTCCTGACAAACCTGCCCTTACCAGGGATTATTGCACAGGAGGAGGACAGAATAATAGCCCAAACCTACCAGGGCTATACTCTCCCTCTGGTGGAATCCAATGGTCCCCACTTGGACCAAAATTTGCTGGGCCATCCTGCAGGCGAACAACCTGTACAAATACAAAAATAAATGATAGTTGATAAGTCATTACAGTGTACATGTGGCTGAACACCCACACACCCAGGGCGGTGAAATAACACAGGGGAACTCCCAACATGGAGGACCCATAACTAATAGTGTGCCGGGGATCTGGCTTACGCACCTCTCTCCCATTGTGATCCACTACCTTAATAAAAAAGGTTTGCAGAGGCCCATTCTCAGGGCGATACACCAATTTGTGCATATAAATCCCTCTCCAAACTTTCATGAGGTGACAAATCTTTTCCTCAGAATGATACACAGAGTTACTACACTTAGACATCAAGTACTCTATTACAGCTTCTCGAAGCCAAGATTCACGCTGCTCTTCTATCTCGTGCATTATAGGCTCAGGCATGTATGGATAGGTGAACCCATGGGACTGTCTATAGCAGGCCACTATAGCTCTATAAGCTCTGCTTAATTTTACCAACTTACGGTCTCCAGCTCTACCTGGCAAGCCCCAGGACAATGGTTCTCCAGGGGCAATCTCATCATAGAGAATGGATGGACCGTGGGGAATTATTATGCTCCGTTTAATTCCTCTTAACCTCCTCGCCTACTCATCAGCAGCCTCCTTCTCAGAGTAGATGCCCTTACCCCACCAATGGTCTACTAAATCATCTAGCAATATGATGAACCCAGTACGGTCCATAAAACCTGAAAAGCCCTTAAACATAGGAGCCCACCATTTGGTGCTATGATCCTCTACCCCAGATGAGTATACTGATTCCTCCATATCTCCCCTGGATGATACGCCTCAGGTACCACTAGACAGTGAACCTTTACCTCTTCCTCGGGCAACATATTTACACACAGTGGAATGCATACTAGGTGACTTTGCTCTTATGGAACCCTCCCTTGCAGAAAAGACAGAAAGAAATACCGGCGCCTAATAAGTCCAATTAGGTGAAAGTCCTGGAATTCCAGTTGGAATGATTCAAGTTCCAGAATTATGATTTGCAATTTCTCAGTCTTAGGGTGACCAGATGGAGCTTCATTCGTATGGAGTGGAACATGAAAAGAAAAAAACAGAATTTAGTGCAACACAGCTAATGATAATTCATGTGGACATAGACTCACAATGACTTACAAAACAACACAAACAAGACTAACAAAACACACACAGAAGCAAAGCTGAAAATAAAAAGTTAGTTTAATACAACTATAAAATATAAAATGTCTGGCGATAGACTCAGGATATGCCGATCCGGTGGGGTAAAGCTGAACCGCTACTTACAGGACGGCAGATAGGTAAAGGCAATGAGCGCCACGCAGGCAGATGAGGTCTATCCTCCACAAGCTGGAAATGTGATCCACCGGCGTGTTCCTCCGTGTCCCATGGTTCCTGGAACCGGAAGTGACGTCACCGGCGTGCTCCTCCGTGTCCCGTGCTCTCCGAAACCGGTAGTGACGTCACCGGATGTGTCGTCACAAGTAAGCGGGACTTTTGACGGGGCTTTCGGGCGGAGATATTTCCTCTTTCTGCTCCAAGGGCACAGCACTCAGCACTTGACCTTCCTCTCCTCAGATCGTCCAAACAGTATAAGAAAAACCCTACGCGTTTCGTGCGCTTGCGCACACTTCCTCAGGGGTGAGTCATGTCAGTGGTGCCTGGTATATATCCTTATGACTATGTTCTGATTGGCCTGCCATTAAGACATTCTGAAAGCGATACCTACTTGGCACATAGTAAAAAACACTGACATTTGAATAGCTTTGCATGGAAACAAAAACAAGAAACAACAAATACCTAACACAATAACTAAACATAATAAAACAACAATAAAAACGTAACACATTAGTTATGATTCAGTGGCAATTGCTGGCATGTACATTAATGCAAAGACAGTTTATATCAAGAAATTACAAAAAAGCTCCTAAATCAAAGTCTACTGTATATTGAGGCCTCTTGGAGAGAGTGTCTGTAACTCATAGATCCAGTATGCCTCACGCACACTAGATCTCTGTAACCTATTCCCACCTCTTGGGCTAGCTTGGATGGTCTCAATAGCCTGGCATACTAATCCATTAGGATTTTTATTATGATGTGTGATGAAATGATGGGATACACTGTGAGTGACCAGTCCCTTCTTTATATTATATATATGCTCATATATTCTCCTTTGGAACGTTCTACCTATTCTTCCAACATACTGTAAGCCACAAGGGCATTGGAGTAAATATATGACATATACCGTATGGCAATTAATAAATGACTTTGAGTGACATTTGACCTAAACGTCTTTGCGTTACAACTATAAGAACATGCAAACATTTCGCACATTTAAGAAAACCTTTATCCGTCTTATCACTAATTTGCTTAGAATAATTGAGTGGGCAGCTTGGGGCCAATTTGGATTTTAGATTTGTGGCCTTAGTAAATATAATGATTGGTTTTAAGGGAAGAATTTCAGCTAGGGTACTATCCCTCAGGAGAATTGGCCAATATTTATTTATAATCCATCTAATCTTTGGTGCCATCTCATTATATTGTGTAATGAATGGCACCATCTGATGGAATTTGTTTTTCGAATCTTTTTTCTTATATTTCAGTAGATCATCTCTTTCCAAACTAATTACTTGTTCTATTGCTTCATCTAGAAGATTCTAAGGGTAGTTTCTATTAATGAACTTCTGCTTAAGTTCCTCGGCCTGAGAAGCAAAAGTCCCAATATCAGAACAATTGCGTCTCAGGCGGAGGAACTGGCCCCTTGGAATATTTTTTATCTCAGCTCTGGAACGCCAGATTTCACATCGCCTTGATCAGGGCTGACATTTACCTACAGGCATTCCACCTCAGTTAGCGTCTCTTTCGGGACCTCCGCAGGAGCCAGGATAGTTGAGAAGGGATCTACCTGCCATAGGTAGAAGATCCCACACTTCGGACACCTCGCGTGGGTACTCGGCTCAGGTCCAGGTAATCTGCACTGCAGACACAGACACTTCAGGTACTCTTTACCTCCCACCTCCACCACCAGGAAGCCACCTGGGAGTTGAATGGCGTTTACTCAGCAGTTAGACATACCACCAGCGGCTGACACAGTAGATAGCATTGTATCTCGACAAGAAGTTCCTTCTCGCTCACCAGTCTCGCCAGTCTCACATCCGGCTCCTCCTTTCTTCTGCTCAGGACTCTGCCATTGGCTTTCCATGTGCCCCCTCCCTCTGGTGGAGATTAGAGGAGGGGCACTCAGCTTCTCATTGTGACGTGAATAGGGGGTTGATCCAGTCACAGTACAGGGGGGCCATGTCCCTCATGCAGGCAGGGCATTGGCTTTCGCGCCAATCCCGGCCATATCTTTGCCCACAGCTTTTCCACAGCACGCTTGCACACATCACATGCGTTCCGCAGTCCTGGCGGGAACCGCCATTTTGTTTTCTCAATGCCGCGCGGGGCACTATCACACACAGCTGCCATCTTTGGCTTCTCAGTACCGCACGGGGCACTACACACAGTCGCCATCTTTGATGATCCCACGGTACTCACAAAAGCGCAATCCTCACTGCCGTCAGGGGGACTCGCTCCTCGGTACACACCACACGCCATTTCAGCTCTGATCAATAATAAAATTGTAGCATAACCCAGGCTAGGCAATACTCTTCCTCTGCATACTGTACACGATACCAGTCCATTCAAGTGCTCTGTGGTGATAGATTGACTAACGTCTAGATGTGCTTTTGGAGGGCTTCTCCTCCTCAGCACGGGCGTCCCTCCTCTTGGCTGCCAGTACCAAAGACCACGTTCCAGAAGTTCCTGCTCCATGTTACCCAGTTTACTTCCTCCAAGCATCTATGATCACTCGCCTCAGGGAACTAGAACAGCAATAGCTCAGCTGCCAACTCTTTTCACCTCTGTAGATCAGTCTAGGTCGTGCTTTGCGAGGTTCAGGGACTCCCTGACTACACCTAGCTTCTCTATCTGCAACACTTGTGCTGGAAGTACACATCCTAATCTTCCAGTTTTGCTTCGCTGAAAGCCTGTCCTGATTTATCTCAGCAGCTCCTCCAAATGTAACGGTGTTTCCCCCACCCAATCTCACATAGGGTCTCCTAAGGGAACTAGCTCTCTGGTTACGAGTCTTGTTGTTGCATACCTGCTGGTAACAGGGGGCCCTGAGTCTCCCGTGATGACATAGGGGATAACAGGACAGGCTTCTGGGGCTGTGCCCAAATTCTTCTTACTAGTGCAGCACCTCCATCTTGTGCAGCCCCCAGCTGTGCGGGGTTGAGTACCTGCAAAAGAGTTGTCTCCCTCTTCTCCCAATATACTCCACTCTCAGGCAGGAGATAAAAGCAAATGTCTCTTTATTGTCCTTTCAAGCAGCAAAGTCTTTAGTGCAGCACACAGCACTCGCAAAGATGTTCACCTCCAAGATGTTCCTAGACACCACTCCTAGTCAGGGCACTATGAGCTGTCTCTTGCTCTTCTCTTACTCCTTTGTGGAGCAAGAGGAATATTTCTCCCCTCTCTCCTAAGGGAGGGCCTTCAGCTTACCAGAGCCCTGGCAGCCTACTGAGATCTGACTCTCCTCTCTCAAAGCTAGAGAGGGACACACCAAAACAGGAAGGGGTAATTCCTTTAGTACAGGTCCAGTAGTCCCACCCCTGTGCCCTTGACTGACACAGGGCATGAGCACTACCTTCTCTGACCAACTGAATTATAGTGGGTGGGGCAAACCCATTTTAACTCCTGGCAAACCTGCCCTTACCAGGGATTATTGCACAGGAGGAGGACAGAATAATAGCCCAAACCTACCAGGACTATATATGTATGATTGATGTGTCATTAATATTGTAATCTTGTTTATGTTATACCTTATAACATAATACGTTTAGCAATTACTATACGTGTGTAACGTTTAAACATTATTTTGATATACACTTTATTTGAAAAATTTTATGTTTGAATTTACAGTACCAGGTTACCTGTTGAAGATCCCATGTGTCCTTGCCTCATAGTTACTATAAATTGCTTTTAATTTTGAAGAAACACCAAAATTCCATAAAACTTTGTTTTTTTGCATTCATTTGAAAGCAATCACAAAGCTGCTGGTCTAAGAATGATTTTAGAGCCTTTAGTAAATCACGCTTGGAAATCAAATGCAAAATAATGAACAATTTGCTGGAGAAAACAACAGTACCAGATTTATCAAACAAAATACATCAAACTGAAAGCAATGGAGATTTTAGTTTTATAATCTTGTGCAGTTTTAACAGATGTTTTGACCCATTGATTGTGGAGGCTTATACAGTCAGTATCAAGGTGCATATATTGGCATCTTGAAACATATGGAAAAAGGTCTTGTTTCAGACCAAAGTATATCAGTACTTACGGCAGATTTGTTAACTAAACTTAGCAGAATAAAAATAATTGTATTTAATAAACCATAAAAACACATGCAAAGAAGGGGATTCTGTCAAATATTCTGTATGAACTTTCATCTTGGAAGTAGTTTAACCTATTTATGAAACATCCTAATCACAATGACATTAAAACAGGTACAGATGTACAGTAGCAGATGTTATTGCACCCGTCAGGGGGTGAAATAGCCCTGCCCTTTTTTCTCACATGGTTAAACATTTTAGAATAGCAGCTGTTCCTACTGGTGCATTGCGTGAGCCCTGCTGCAACGCGCAAGTGTGAGCAATAACAGCTGCCACATCCGTATACGAAATAAACAATAAAATACGTTTTAAATTAAAAGTTAGAGACGTGCATTTTGCCTAGTGTTTTTGTATTGGTTGTAAATAATGTTTTGGAGTTTGGTTCTGTACAGCTAATTTGGGGGGTTCTGGTTTTGGTTTTGCATAATGTAATTTTTTAAACTATATTAATTACATCATATACTTACAATAACATATGCATTTACATTCCCTGGAAGAAGGAATGACCTAATAAGTACTTTTTACAAATGTTAAGATTCTAGAAAAATATTTAATAAAAAAAAAAGACATACATTATTAATAAGATAAGGCTGTTGTTTTGTTTTTTTTCTAAATAATTTGTAGGTTTTGTCTCTATAAACCTTTTGGGTTTTGTATTTAGTTTTGGGATGTAAAGTTCTAATAGGCAGGTTCTGAATTCACAGTTTTACCAGTTTTGATCAACTCTAAAAATAAAACGACCAAAATGTGAGTCACAAGTGATTTTTATAAACTGCCTTGAATCATTTCTATTTAGCACATGTGCCTACTCTAATTAACTTCACGTGCTTGTAAAAAGACCAGTTGTAGCAAATGAGAAATGTCCTGTAAAGACAGTTAAACTCTGATGGAGGATAATACTAATATGTTTTGCTATACTCAACATATATTTGTCCATACAAAAAAAAAATGGAACAATACAGTAGCAAAAATGTTTAATAAAAGGGCAATCCAAATGCAGACCAGGCTAAGCAGCATTTTTTTCTAAAGAAAACAAATGTAACAATTTCTGAGAGACATAAGAAATGTGAAAATAATCGGTAAACATGAATGTAATACAGTATATGATGCATTTAATGAATATTGTGTGTTGTTTACAATGACCAAACTGTAAAATTATCTGACAGTATCTATTGGTTCACCCACCCAGTCACCCACCCACCCAGTCATTCACCCACCCAGTCACTCACTCACCCAGTCACTCACTCACCCACCCAATCACTCACCCACCCACCCACCCAGTCACTCAAACTCACTCAGTCACTCAAACCCACCCAGTCACCTACCCACTCACTCACCCAACCCACTAAGTAACACAGTCTGCCACCCACCCAGGCAGTCAGTGACCAACCCACCCAGGCAGCCAGTCACCCACCCAGGCAGTTAGACACTCACCCACCCAGTCACTCACTCACCCACCCAATCACTGAGTCACCCACCCAGTCACTCAGTCACCCACCAGTCACTCAGTCACCCAGTAACTCACCCACAAACCCGGTCACGCAATCAACCCACCCAGTCACCCAGTCACCCAGTCACCCAGCCACCCAGGCAGTCAATCACCCACCCAGGCAGTCAGTCAGTCACCCACCCACCAGGCAGTCAGTCAGTCACCCATCATGCAGTCAGTCACCCACCACCCAGGCAGTCAAGGCAGTCAGTCACCCACCTACCCACCCAGTCAGTCAACCCAGGCAGTCACCCACTCACCCAGAAAGTCAGTCACCCACCCAGGCAGTCAGTCACCCAGGCAGTCAGTCACCCACCAACTCAACCAGGCAGTCAACCACCCACCCAGGCAGTCAGTCACCCACCAGCCCACCCAGGCAGTCAACCACCCACCCACGCAGTCACCCACCCACTCACCAAGTCACCCATCCACCCAGGCAGTCAGTCAGTCACCCACCCAGGCAGTCAGTCACCCACCCACTAACGCAGTCAGTCACCCACCCAGCCACCCAGGCAGTCCGTCAGTCAGCCACCACCCAGGCAGTCACCCAACTAGGAAGTCAGTCGAAAGCAGTCACCCACCCAGGCAGGCAGTCACCCACCCAGGAAGTCAGTCGAAGGCAGTCACCCACCCAGGAAGTCAGTCGAAGGCAGTCACCCACCCAAGCAGTCACCAACCCACCCAGGCAGTCAGTCACCCACCCAGTCAGTCAGTCACCCACCCAGTCACCCAGCCAGGCAGGCCCCTGTCTTTTGTTGAAAATATAAAAATAAACAGATTGCATTGTAATGTTACATCTTACAATAAGAAGAAAACAGTTAAGTAAACATTGTGCGCTAAAAAATATTTTTTCGTGGTAGGTGCGCTATGGGTTCGGGGGTGGGGGGGCAGCTCCTTTGATTTGTCCTGGGCCCCATGATATCTGTTGGCGGCCCTGAATCCATGTTCTTAGCTAATCATGTTCTTCTGAGGTTCATTACTAACACATTCAAATACCTTTCAAAACCTACAGTGAAGGAATAAAACACACATCTATATAAGTATATATAAAACGGCATAGGTTTGTTTCCATTTTAAAAGGCCAAAAATGTCTGCAAATCATTATGTCATGTACCAGATATATATCATACCTGATATATAGCCTACCAGGTCAGCAAGAAGGGGAGGAGAGAGAGACAGATGTGTAGGAGAGGAGGGAGTGTAGTGTGCACAGAGAGGAGCAGACACAGTAAGGCAGAGAGTACAAAGAGAGGGGAGGACAGAGTGCAAAGAGGAGCAGGGCATGATGGAGGAGGGAGGGAAAAAGAGATGGCAAGGAGAGGAGACAGAGAGAGAGACATTGGAGAGCAGTGTGCACATGGGGCAGGAGGGAGAGCAAAGATAGGGGATGAGAGAAAGCAAAGTGAGTAGGAGGAGGAAACAGAGCGACAGCAAGGAGAGGAGAAGACCCATTGAGATGAGTGAAGAGAGTAGCAGGCACAGTAAGACAGGGAGAGCAAAGAGAGGGGAGTAAAGAGTGCAAAGAGGAGCAGGGCATGATGGAGGAGAGAGTAAGGGGGGAAGAAGGGTCAAGAGACATCAAGGCTTTACAGGGAGGGGTGAAAACAAAGAGTAATATTTAATTACACACCTTTAAGATATCGTTCAGCATATGTTACGCTAGTTGTAAATGTACAGTATTGCATTATAATTTTCATATGATTGATTTCTTTCATCTGTGTGTAATTTTTATATTTACTTTTTTGTTAAATGACCCTGTTGTCATGCTATCATAAAGGAGCACAACAATTGGAATAAACACAACAATCTGGGACCCTTTTAAATTGACTATCATGCCAGTGCCCTGAAAACATTTGATTATATTTGGAGTTTAGTTGATTAAGGGCAAGGTACAGACAATCAAAAAAAACATTGTTAATGATAATCTGTTTCTCAAGTGCATTCTAGAATACATCTTTGGCTCCCTGGTGATAAAGGTACCGCTTTTTAGTAAATATGGTTTGAATATAATTATGTGTGCATTCATTTATGATATTTAATAATGTTTCAGGAAAATAAAACTCTCTATTGCCCAGTCTGAATTAATAACACCAGAGGTATGTCTTATATACGTCTTTGTAAATCTTTCCTCATCAACCTACTGTATTGATTAAAAATGTGCCTGGACATAGTGTTGAAAATGACATTTAGGACCCTTTCAGTGTGAGATGGATAGGCAGATTATTGGAGATAAGGAAAAAGCAGAGGTATTAAATAAATTCCTTGCCTCTGTGTTTACCAGGGAAGAATCAAATTCAATAGTAGTGCCACAGGAGGAAGCCACAACCTCCATATTAATGAACAATTGGTTAACTGAGGAAGAAGTTCATAAGCGACTTGAAAAAATTAAAGTAAATAAGGCACTTGGCCCCGATGGCATACATCCAAGAGTTCTCAAGGAGTTAAGCTCAGTAATAGCCAAACCATTATATTTAATATTCAAGGACTCCTTTTTTCCTTAATAAAACATTAGTAAGACCACACCTTGAATATGAAAAAAAAATTTGAGCAGTACTCGTTAGAAAAGACATTATGGAACTAGAGAGAGTGCAGAGAAGAGGCACCAAATTAATAAAGGGGGTGGACAATCTAACTTATGAGGAGAGACTAGCAAAATTAGATTTATTTACATTAGAAAAGAGGCGTCTAAGAGTGGATATGATAACTATATACAAATATATTCGGGGACAATACAAGGAGCTTTCAAAAGAACTATTCATCCAAAGGGCAGTACAAAGGACTCGGGGGCATCCCTTAAGGTTGGAGGAAAGGAGATTTCACCAGCAACAAAGGAAAGGCAATCAGATAACTCCCTGGATCAACATCCTTCCTCTGTTTACTTATTTGGTGTACAGTATTGCTGTATACCTTTCCTTTCTAAAAAGGAAAACCTTTTTTTTTAACAAATCTATTGTATCTGCCATCACAGTCTCCATAGGTAATTAACTCCACATTTTAACTGCCCTTACTGTAAAGAACCCTTTCCTTTGTTGCTGGTGAAATCTCCTTTCCTCCAACCTTATGGGACGACCTTGAGTCCTTTTTTCTGCCTGTGGGATGAATAGTTCTTTTAAAAACTCCTGTTATTGCCCTGAATATATTTGTATATAGTTATCATATCCCCTCTTAGACGCCTCATTTCTAATGTAAATAAAACTAATTTAGCTAGCCTCTCCTTATAAATTAGATTGTCCTTTCCCTTTATTAATTTGGTGGCTCTTCTCTGCATTATCTCTAGTTCCATAATGTCTTTTCTAAGGAGTACTGCTCAATTTTTTTTTCATATTCAAGGTGTGGTCTTACAAATGTTTTATTAAGGAAAAAAGGTGGGGGCTACGATTCCAGAATGAGTTAAATTAATTTATTAAAGAAGTGCACACATGGTATGGAGCAGGTGAACACAACTCTAACGCGTTTTGCGCAAAGGTGCTTTGTCAGCTACGCAGTCTTCAGAGGGACAAAAACCCTACGCGTTTCGCCTACTATCCAGTTCAGCTTCCTCAGTGTTTGTGGAGCGTAGGGTTTTTGTCCATCTGAAGACTCCATAGCTGACTCCGTAGCTGGCAAGGAAAAGCCCTATCCCTCATGAGCCACCGCACCTGCTGCGCGCGCAGATGCGGAAGTGCCGACGGCCGCAACTTCACAACGCTGATCGGAGGATCTAGGCAGATAGTGGGGACCCACATCGTCACCTTTCCTGTTCCAGAGCTGTTCAGATGTCTCAGCGCAGCGAGTGTGCCCTTTAAAGCACTCATTGCGATTTACCTTTTGGGAGAATGTGAGTGTGTATTTCCCCAATCTTAATCCATTTGTTTGTGCATTAAACTGTATTATGCTATGTACTCTCCATGTGTCTTTAAGAGAGAGATTCACGTGATCACACCATCCTCCTGCAGATGTTTATGTGAGTGATTTGTTCACCAATCACTAGCATATCCCTTTCACTGGGTCATTCCTGGTTTTAGTGCAAAGCACTCTATTGCGCATAATTTATTTATTCTATTCATCACATATGGTACACTAAATACTGTTTATTTAAATGCTGCACTGAGAAGCTTTATATTGTTGTTTTTGTATTTTGCGCTTCTCTTTTTCACCTCCCCCTGGTGAACATGATAGTCCAACCAGGAGCAAGGAAAGGGGCGTAGTTTCAGCAGTTCGCACTGTTTTCTTGCAAACTGAGCTCAGTAAAAGCTTGCAACTGCATGTAACTTTTGCAAAACACCATGCGGCTTCCCTGGTATAGGCAGGAACCATTTTAGACACAGTCCATTAACATGCTTCTCCCAGTTCTCTGGAACCGCCATTTTTTAATCACTGATATGGGTATCTTCTTTTCTGTACGGAAGCATCCTCTGGCAGACAAACCCCCCGTAAAGCCCATTACACTTGTAACACACAGTCCAGTTCTCTGCGATATTTTGTGCTTTAAACTGCTACTAGTAACGTGGTAACTCCTCAAACGGAAAGTTCTGGGCAACCTTGACCTACAATCTCAGTCCCCCCCTCTTCGGACGATACCCAACATTACTCTTACGCCACCCTGCTTTGGAACTAACACTGCAGACCCCTTCAGTGGCCCCTGGGACACATTAACCAGGCCACCCCCTTCAGACATCCAACACCTATCAGTCCACAGGGTGACTTGGAACAGAACCATGTAGATTCTTGTCCCAACCAAAATATCCATTAGGGCAGAGCAGGCTGCAGCTTCTGGCAGATAAAAAAAATCCCCTTCACACCACACCTGTACCCCTCTCACACTTCAGTACTAGAACTGTAAAAGCACTTTCTCTCTTTGATTTCTTCTGCTATTAAACCTGTCCTGTGAGCATAATATCTCAGCAGCACCTCCAAATGTAGCTCTTGTACCCCCCTCTAAGTGAGATTGGAGTCTGCTTCTCTTGCTACTCCATATTGTATGTGAAGTGGTGCGTACCTGTGTGATAACAAGAGGGCTGCGTGCTCTGCGGTGTTGTGGGGAGAACAGGACGGGATTTACAAGGTACCTTATTCATGGTTGTAGCACCTCCAGTCAGCATGAGTCCTTAGGATGGAAGGAGAGTCCATACTGACACCTTTCTGGGTTCATAGACAATGAATCACACTGATGATGGTACAGAACAATGGTGTTTATTGCAGGTACAAATCTCACAGCATTGCATATCTTTCCTATTAGACCTGGTGATGGTAATGGTGCTCCTCCTGAGGCCTCCTATTGAGACCCAGGGTAGTTGGTACTCACTCCACAGGGGGAGGATAGAGACACACCTACTTTTGTGAGAGTGTCAGTATTTATACCCTTTGGGTGTGTCTGTAAGTCTGTCTCATAACAAGACAGATCTGGATACTGATAGGCCATCACATCCAGTATGTGACCCAATCAGTATACACCCCTCAGGCTGACACTCTCTGGCTGTTGCTAGGCCCGCCTTTAGATACATCAATGTCTCTAAGGCTGCAAAAGCACACAAGGCCTTTATGAAGGAATTAATCCATCCACTGCCTGCACCTAACAGGACTTACACTGGTAGGGTCCAGGAAAAGAAGTAGCGGCCGGAGGCTAGGCTACATATTTATTAAATATTTTTCCAGGAAGTAATACAATGAGAGTTACTTCTCGTTTTCAAGTATGTCCTGGGCATAGAGTTAAGATGACAAATAATACATGGTTACAAATACATAGTTACATAAGTAAACAGGGTATATATTATATACAAGACATTGCATGCACAGTTAGAGATAATATATATTATAGGCGCATGTAACAGTTACAGACCAGATTAAAATGTGAAACAGCTTTAGTTTTGAAAGAACTTAGACTGATGGCGGATATGAGAGTCTCCGGTAGATTGTTCCAGTTTTGGGGTGCATGGAATACTGTAGGTCAAACAAGAAAATAAGAGTGAATGAAGAATATATAGCGAGAATAATACACAGATGTAGTAAGATTTGCTGTTTCCAGCACTGTGGACGAACAAGCAAAAGTCAATGGCGATCAGGACAGTGCCTGCCTCACAGCATTTGTATAAATGCTGCTCATGCTGCAGGGTTTCCATGTGCCGGAATTGGACCCCACCCAGTAGTGGTAATCCTTTGGTGCCACAGCGGATACATCACTGTGAACGTTCATGGTACAGAATACGTTAAGTTTTACTACATCTGTATAATTAATAAGAAAGGTAGTTCTTTTACACTAGTCTATAGTACACTAAAGGGGACAGTCAATACTGGATATTGCTTTCTCTTGTGCACAAGACAAAAACCTTCTTTCACTTTACAAAAGAAACAAGAAGAAAATATTATATTCTGGGTTTTTTGCAGCCCAGTACTACAGAATAGCACACACAGATGTGTTCAACTATTTAAAATTAATTTGGACTAGAATTATAAGTAAATAATACTATCAATAATAATAATAATAATAATAATAATAATAATAATCAGTAAATAAATATTCTACAAGTCACATACTGTACAAGATATCAGACGTTAAATAAAGGGAATAATTGATATTTTTTGGAGAATGCATCACTATGTAGGTAGAAAAAACAGGATATTCAGCGCTCGTGCTGTGTGATGGTGTGGATGATCCCTTTGCAGCATGTACATAAAGCGTCTCCCCAGAAACTCTCAAATCTAGGTGAACCCCCCTTAGAAAGGGGGGAAGGCACCCTGAAATACAAGATAATAAAAAAATGCACAAATGCGCACTTCGTCAGGAAGTACTTGGTACAAAACGCGTAGAGGTCACGACAGGTCATCCTGCGCGTGTATGCTGGTAAACTGAGACGGAGCCTGCAGGAGACAGCAGCGGTTTTATCCATCTCCGCGGTGCCGAGATCCAGATCCTGTGCAGACACCGCGAGTCTGCTGACTGTCTCAGTGTGAGTGTCCGTTTCCCCTTGCTAGTGCCCAACCCTATGGCGGTTTCTATACAAATCTGTTGATAGGTTGTATTCATGTTTGTTTTTTTCTTTCATGTTTTTTATATAAATTTTACTGTATTTGTATACTGTGCAGCTTAGGGTTTAGTCACCATCAGGTGTTCTCCTTGGTAGTACTTAGCCGTCCAGCTGCACAGCTGTTCTGAGGTGGGGTTGGATCCCCTCAGTTTTTGTGTTTTTTTAATAAATTACCTTCCACTAATCCCTGGTGCGCATTTGTGCATTTTTTATTATCTTGCATCACTATGTAACATTAACCATGCTTAAAATACCTTCTAACTAATTAAGTAATAATCCCCTGGCTGGAAGAGTTGAAGGCTCGAGGCGAAGCTTGTTATGAGGGGATTATTACTATTATAGACTAAATGTAGGCTTATTTTATTTATTTTTTCAATTTTTCATTAAAAAAATACAAGTTTGAAGTCATTTTTATCAGCATGATTGTCAACATGCCTTTGCTTTTAATGCAAGTTTATTAAAAGGAAATTGTACATACACACAGTCCCCTACACACACACACACACACACACACACACACACACACACACACACACACACACACACACACACACACACACACACACACACACACACACACACACACACACACACACACACACACACACACACACACACACACACACTCTGCAGTTCCCCTTACACACTGTGTAGCCCCCCTCCTCTACACACACAAAACACACTTCAGCCCTCCTCCACCCTCTGCACCCACAAAACACACACTGCAGAGACACACAAACCAACAAAAAAGACTCTGCCACCTCTACATCAACAAAAGACACACAAGCAGCCCCTTTTCTACACCCACCGCAGCCCCCCCTGTGAACCCACACATTGCAGACACACACACAAAACAAAACAAAACACAAAACAGCGCACAACGCTCATGGTGAAGTATGAATCAACAATTTATATTAAAAAGTAATTCAAGGTTCTGCGTACATCAGAAAAAGGATTAAACAGGCATGTACTGCACCGACACACTTTATTCGATTAAATACCCAGTATGTACCTGGCAGATACCTGGAATGCGCCGCTCCTCACCTCTGACAAGCCCCGTTGCATTTGCCTTCCCAGCCTGGGTTCATGCCTGGCTGATGGGCGGCTGATCTGTTAAATGATAATGATTAGGATTTAATAGGCTGCAATGCTTCGCGTGTCTACCAGATGGCATAAATTCATGAATTGTAATGCAGTATATATATATATACTGTGCAGTATTGCAGCCAGCGGGAATAAAATGCTTCAATCCCTGCCTGGAAAATAACTCAATGCACTCGGGCAGAAAACAGTCACAAACCTCAATACATCCGGGTATACCCGAATTCGTGGGACTAGCCGAGCTCGAATAAAGTGTGTCGCCAGTGTAACTGTAACTCAGACAGTTGTTACCACTCGAGCATCAGGACACAGGAGAAGGCAGCAGCGGGTCACCCGATCTCAGGAGTCTGCAGTCATAGCGTGCTGTGCTCTCATCTGCTGGGCTTATTGGGAGCAAGGAATCCTTTAAAGGCTTCCACGCGGTCAGAGTAGATAAGTCCCGAACTCCGTTGAGGAGTAGCTGTTGAAGGGACAGTCTCACCGAGCAGTGTTAGCTCTGCCTCTCACACCAGCAAACTGAACGCCGCTACATGCCGACGAACACAGATGATGTCACCGGAGGGGCGTCGACCAGGAAGGTACCGCAATCAAGCTCTTCCCTTGGCCAGATATAAGATAAAATACTAGAGTACTAACAGATCAATAAAAGTATCATTCCAATGCGTTTCGTAGCAACTATAAAGGCCACTTCATCAGGGAATGAATCTCAATAAGCCGTATTAGCGGTAACAACTGTCTGAGTTACAGTTACATGCCTGTTTAACCTTTTTCAGATGTACGCAGAACCTTGAATTACTTTTTAATATAAATTGTTCATTCATACTTCACCATGAGCGTTGTGCGCTGTTTTGTGTTTTGTTTTGTCTAGATTCTGGGTCTTGGACCACCCTATCATAGCAGCTGACGCTCCTCATTGGTAACCTAGTTACTTATACTCACATGGGTATTTAGTGGTTAATTCACTTTAATTCACGTTGTTTATTCAATATAGTTGCGCACTTGTACTGTGTTTTTTCTGACACACACAAAACACTCTGCACCCCTCCTTCACCCACAAAACACACTGAAAACACACACTGAAGACACACACACTGCAGCCCCCCCTACACCCACAAAACACACACAGCAGACACACCAACAAAACAGACTCTGCTGCCCCCTCTACAACCACAAAACACACACCAACAGAAGACACGCACACACCAATAAAACACTCTGCTGGCCCCCTTTACACCCACAAAACACCCAACAGACACACAAACTTTACACCTCACTCTCCTGTGCGGAGCAGGGTGGAGGAGGAGTCAGTGCCTTGCTGCTGCCTCCTGTCCAATCACCTCCACTGTCTAAGAGCTATTGTCACTCTGTGTGAATGAGAACTGAAAGCTGATTGGCTGAAAAACTTGGCAAGGTGCCAACAATTCCAGGCTATTACTGATTGGATAATGCCCGGACTTTTTACCAGAGAGCAGGGATTTCAATAATGCCTGGAATTGAACAGCTAAGCCTATAATACACAGTAAAGTTCTGGGTTACATGTTCTCATTTCAATTCTTTGTTCTGAAACATTGACAACATACTTTTGAGAATTGTTTTCCAGGTATCCAAGTTCTGTTTGTGATTGTCTTCGTAATCAGCAGCATATCTCCTGCCATCTATAATAAAAACACGGTGAAATAATTTTGTTTCCATAGAATACAATCAAAACGAGGATGCAATCAATATAAAAGTGCTCTACTTACACATAATACACATAAAAGTTCTTCTACAGTGGCGGCAGCCTTTAGCCTCGTGTGGCCGTAGCGGCACAACTCTTATAACCGTGGGCAGATGCATTTTTTTTTGTCCGGAGTGTATTGCGGTATTTTAGCGCTCGTAATATTAGTCTTTTATTAGCGCTGTCTGCAATACTGCAATACCGTCTAAAAACTCAGGGGGGCGTTCGCGAGCTGTTGTCTTTGAAGTCTAATAGTTTAGCAGTTCAACCTACATCAGTACACAGTCTGCGTGTGCGCACGCTGTAATTGTAAATTTGCATATTTATACATGCATTTGCAGTGCTGCATGTCTCATTTGAAAATTGCTGAAACGCATAGGCGTGTACTGTACTGTAACTGTATCACATTTTGGCATATACAGCGCTCTCCCCTCACTTTCCCCCGCACACACACAGGATAATTTACTGTACTGCACTGCAGTATTTCAACTTCTTATCTTATCTACAGTACAGTACACCTCTCCCACACCATTCCTTTGAATGTGTGTCTTTCTGGTTTCAATCAAATTCCTGCTTGATAGCTGATGATTACTGCGCATGCATCTGTAACTTCACCACTGCTTGCTTGCAAAGTTCAAGAGTGAGTGACCAAAAAAATATATATATTTTTTTCTCTTCATTTTTTATTTTTTATTTCTCCACAAGCCTGCCTACACCTTCTTGATATTACGATATTCAATCTGTGCTGTAGCTTTTGACTGCGACACTGTGCGTTTGACTGCACATGGTTGATTTGTGTTCTTTTTATGTATTTGGGGATGTAGGGATCAAATTATTATGATGACCTGACTTTTGAAAATATGCCATTTCTTTGAACTGCAGTACAGCTAATCCTTCATGCAGCTGTACCCTGTACCCCCTCCCCCACGCACAAACACAAGGCTCGCTCAAGGATTTGAACCGCTTATCGACAGGCATCTCTCCAGAGCCATTTAGTTTCTAAAGCTTGCCATTGTGTTTTTAATTGTCCGTCCCTAGCCGAGCATCACCTCTCTGCGCCTGTGTGTAATCCTCTTTGGGATGGGAGCTACAGTACATAGCTGATGATTACTGCGCATGCATCTGTAAATTCACCACTGCTTGCTTGCAAAGTGACCAAAAAAAAAATATATTTTTTTTTCTCCTCATTTTTTATTTTGTTTTTCTCCACAAGCCTGCCTAAACCATCTTGATATTACGATATTCAATCTGTGCTGTAGCTTTTGACTGCGACACTGTGCGTTTGACTGTACATGGTTGATTTGTGTGCTTTTTATGTATTTGGGGGTGTAGGGATCAAATTATTATGATGACCTGCCTTTTGAAAATATGCCATTTCTTTGAACTACAGTACAGCTAATCCTTCATGCAGCTGTACCCTGTACCCCCCTCCCCCACGCACACACACAAGGCTCGCTCAAGGATTTGAACCTCTTATCGACAGACACCTCTCCAGAGCCATTCAGTTTCTAAAGCTTGCCATGTGTTTTTAATCATCCGTCCCTAGCCGAGCATCACCTCTCTGCGCATGCGTGCCTAATTTTCCTATTGTTGTCTTAGAGTCACCTCTCTGTAATCCTCTTTGGGAAGGGAGATAGCTGATGATTACTGCGCAAGACTCACCCATCCACCCCCCCAACCCTTTGAGGCTTTGTTTACGGTAATGCTTTTGATAATCCCTTCTCGAATTTGATATGTAAATCTGATTTGCACAGCACTGTGAAATTGAGAGTTAAAAAAAACATTATCTGATTCATGTTGTTGATGCAGTAAATTACCACTTTTTGTCATTCTTTCTTTTTCTTTGGTTTAGGTGTGCGGGGCGGGGGGTGTCAATGATTATGATTATCATGAATGTAAAGAAATATTTATTTTATTTTATCAGGAACAAAAAATACAAATATAAAAATAATCATGAATAATACAAAATGCAGTCTTTATTCAGTTCTTCTGTCAGGTGGAAATTGAGGTCCGGTGGATAATCATAAATAATGCACATTGATAATAATATTAATTCATAATATATAATATATAATAATATATATATAATAATATAATTTTTTCCGTCTTTATCTTCTTCCTCATTCTGTGTACAGTACAGTAGTTCATTGAGAGAGGAGAGATTTTGTGTACATCATGACTGCAGTTTAGATACTGTCACTTAACTGTACAAACAGTTCACAAACTTTACATGATACCTCCCCTCTCCCCCAGTCCATCCTTTTTTTCTGAAAAGACAAGAAAACAAAAAATTAGTGCCGTACTGTATTATGGCATTATGTGCTGTATAGTACTATCAAACTAGTCTATATTGGAACTACTGTATACTGTGACTACTGTTAAATACTTTGTAACCAGGTGGCTGGTGCTGCTCTCTCTGGAAAGAAAAAAATTGAGCAGTTAGGTGCATTCTGTATTATGGCATTGTGTGCTGTGTAGCTACTCCATATTCAACAACAGTATGCAGTTAGTACTGTCAAACTAGTCTATACTGGAACTACTGTATACTGTGACTACTGTTAAATACTTTGTTACCAGATGGCTGGTGCTGCTCTCTCAGGGAAACAAAATCTGTGCCATACTTACCTGTGTCATACTGTACTTACAATACTACAGTACAGTACTATACCATACTACCTTCCTGATGCTTGCCCATTACGCACGATCACAATGGGCAACACAGTCTCAATATAGTCAATATATGTATTGCATCGTTCCACGGTGAGTACATCGTTCCAAAAACTCAGTATGCATTGCGCCAACTCATCCTTTTTGGAGGGTTTCACGACTTTTCGGATATGGTCCTTCAGCTGATGCCAGACCATTTCGATAGGATTGAAGTCTGGCGATCTGTCATTGGAGGGGGGAAAAAAGGTCAATTAGTTAAAGAGATACAGTACACAGTAAAAACAGTGGGAAAAAATGAGACACGGTTACCGCACTTACTCCGCTGGCGTCTTCACCCAGTTGATACCGCGCTCAAGGATATGCGCTGTTGACGCGGTGTGCTTCGGATCATTGTCCTGGTAGAAACGGTGACCATCCGGGAACTCACGTGTGATGTATTCCACAATCTCATGCACAATTTTCTCTTGGAAGAAAGCTTTATTCATGATTCCTATAACAAGAAAAGAAAAGTGCTCAAAAAACTGCACACTAGTACAGTACAGTGCATAAGGCAAAAGCGTGTGACATACATTTTACTGTACCTTCAAAGATGACAATGCATCCTGGTCCACGCCTAGAGATGGCACCCCACACATGCATCTTCACTGGGTGTTTTGGACGCGGCATCATAGATATGCGACCTTTTTTGTGGAATGCAATGGTGGCAAATCTCTCCAGCGCAACAGTAGACTCGTCAGTGAAGATGCAATCCTGGAACGTTTCTCCACTGTCGATCCATGCCTGGGCCTGGACCACTCTCTTGATCTTGTTAACGTCCCTTATCACAGGGTACACTCCGTAATGAGAAGGAATAATTTTATAGGTACAGTACAGTTTCTTAAACAACACTTTTACCTACTGTACTGTCCAGTACTAACCTCACATGTACATATTTCCATCCAATTATGCGTCTCATCTTCTTTATGCTGGTCTCGGATACAGTGAGATTGTGATTTTCCTGCAGAGTGTATTTGACCCTTAATGCACTCTTCTCATCATTCTCTTCACTTATTTTGTCGACCAGAAGAGTTGTCTCCCTACAATGTACAGAAAAACAACAATCCGGTAAGTTACAGTGCAGTAGGCCACAAGTACAGCACATCATTTGCAGTAAAAATAGTATAAAATGAGAAAGATCTACACAATATATAGTTCTATAAATATGCAGCAATATAAACAACAGATATACTGTAGTTACATAAATATACCGAAATAACTATAAAATGAGATATATCTACACAATATATAGTTCTATTAATATGCAGCAATATAAACAATAGCTATACTGTATTTATATAAATATACCAAAATAACTATAAAATTAGATAGATCTACACAATATATAGTTCTATTAATATGCAGTAATATAAACAATAGATATACTGTAGTTATATAAATACCGAAATAACTATAAAATGAGATAGATCTACACAATATATAGTTCTATTAATATGCAGCAATATAAACAACAGATATACTGTAGTTACATAAATATACCGAAATAACTATAAAATGAGATATATCTACACAATATATAGTTCTATTAATATGCAGCAATATAAACAATAGATATACTGTAGTTATATAAATATACCGAAATAACTATAAAATGAGATATATCTACACAATATATAGTTCTATTAATATGCAGCAATATAAACAATAGATATACTGCAGTTATATAAATATACCGAAATAACTATAAAATGAGATATATCTACACAATATATAGTTCTATTAATATGCAGCAATATAAACAATAGATATACTGTAGTTATATAAATATACTGAAATAACTATCAAATTAGATAGGTCTACACAATATATAGTTCTATTAATATGCAGCAATATAAACAATAGATATACTGTAGTTATATAAATATACCGAAATAACTATAAAATTAGATAGGTCTACACAATATATAGTTCTATTAATATGAAGCAATATAAACAATAATAGATATACGGTATTATATACTGTAGTTATATAAATATACCGAAATAACTATAAAATGAGATATATCTACACAATATATAGTTCTATTAATATGCAGCAATATAAACAATAGATATACTGCAGTTATATAACTATACCGAAATAACTATAAAATGAGATATATCTACACAATATATAGTTCTATTAATATGCAGCAATATAAACAATAGATATACTGCAGTTATATAAATATACCGAAATAACTATAAAATGAGATATATCTACACAATATATAGTTCTATTAATATGCAGCAATATAAACAATAGATATACTGTAGTTATATAAATATACTGAAATAACTATCAAATTAGATAGGTCTACACAATATATAGTTCTATTAATATGCAGCAATATAAACAATAGATATACTGTAGTTATATAAATATACCGAAATAACTATAAAATTAGATAGGTCTACACAATATATAGTTCTATTAATATGCAGCAATATAAACAATAATAGATATACGGTATTATATACTGTAGTTATATAAATATACCGAAATAACTATAAAATGAGATATATCTACACAATGAGATATATCTACACAATATATAGTTCTATTAATATGAGATATATCTACACAATATATAGTTCTATTAATATGCAGCAATATAAACAATAGATATACTGTAGTTATATAAATATACCGAAATAACTATAAAATTAGATAGGTCTACACAATATATAGTTCTATTAATATGCAGCAATATAAACAATAATAGATATACGGTATTATA